>NC_053420.1:21235912-21365912 GCF_016859285.1 Xiphias gladius | reverse complement strand
CTGAAAGACTTTGTGGCAGTAGGAGAAACGAGAGGTGTGTTTGCGCTCCACTAGGTACTGTTAGCATGGTCTTTGCTCTGTAGTATGCCATCCTTACCTTTCTCTCTTATTTGCCCCGTCGTTTCATCCCTACCCTCTCTGTGTCTTCACCTCTCCTTCTGTCCTAAAGTCGGCTCCTGCACCTTCATCATTCCCTGCCAAGGTTTGGTTAAATGAGGGGAATTGGGAGGGGTGAAATCCTCAGTAGCCATGCAATGCTGCTTTTATCTCAAGCGTCACCAAGTCGTGTGTTACGGACACTACATAATGCGGGCATCATCCAAAGTGTCGGCCCCCATCGGCGCGACAAAGCCTCATAGGAAGATTGTGTCTTTTGAAACATACGCAACTTAGTGGTGCTTATTGGGGAAAAAACGAATTCCATTCAGATCTTAGTATCATATTAACGGAGCAACTACTCACTTTGGTGAATTTAAACCAAGTTTTTTTGTATTCATGTCAAACTGCTTCAGGTAAACACTGAATGAAATTAGAGAGTTTTTATTGATCAGTGAATACTGAGGAACAATGTCGCCATGGTCACATCTACCCTGAGCTGTGTGCCATAACATGACCCTTTTAATGCAGGGGAGGGTGTTAATGAAACTGGCTTCAGATGTTCCCCAGCTTAATTTGAATGGGAAGGTTGTCTGAGTGTGAGTTTGGCTTCTTACTTAGTACTCTGTCAGCCATGTTTATTGATCTTTTATAAGGAATAAAATTTGAATTTGGCATTGAATTCTAACCCTGCATTGTGAACCCAAATCATGCCACATTCAATTAAAATGCCTGAACCAACAAAAGCACTTAATGTAATGTTTGTAACACATGCATACTGATGAATCTGCTAGCCATAAACTGCCTGTGTAGGTCAGCATGATATGGCTGCAATTATCAAAAAAAGTCAAGTCACCTAAATTCTAATGTAATTGCAATTTATCTTTTGTCTCATTTTTTTCCAAGATCTTCTTTTTTCTATTATAAATTGGTGTTTATGTAATGTTATTTTTGTCAGATGTTTTGCAAATCAAAAATAAACAGTTGTACATAGCAGAGGGTTTCTGTGTGATTTTTTTTTCACATCATGGTTGTTAATCTTTAATTTGGGGTAATTATTTTTATGGGCATTGCTGATCAAATGGTGCTTTTTCTCGTTCATCAACTGTTAGGTAACTACTGTATACAGTTACAAGAAATGATTGGCCAACGGTTACACAAAATCCTTTCCACATGCACCCACAGTCACAGCTATAAGGAATCCATGATAAAATGTGCCGCATGCAGTCTTTAATTCCAGTGTAGTAGACTGAACAGAGCTATGGTAACACGTGTTGAGATTGTTTTACCGTATCATAATAAAACCTTAGAAAGGGTTTGACTCCCACTAGACTACCACCAACAAATGTGTGTACTTATCACTATGTTTTCAAAGCAACATGATTTAGGATGAGTCAGAACTTCATTCATACCAAAGGAAATTGTAGTGCAAAATATACTCAATATACATTGTGAGATATAGTTTAAAATGCTATGTATACAACCATAATAAAGTAAAATGTAGATACATTATAAAAGAATGACATACAAAATACGAGAATGAAATAGAAGTAAAAGTGCAAATTTCAAATAAGTGTACAACATGTTAATGAAAGTGCAAGGTCCAGTTACCTTGCCCCAAATTACAAGCAACGAATAAACTGTATAGAAAGGCATCTATAATAACATACTACTATGTAATATAACAACATAAATCTACTTATTTATTTCCCTGTCATGTTCTTGTTTCAAATTCAAACCTGACCATCTTTTCATTCTTCAAACTGACAATTACATTCCCAATATTAAGTATAAATATTTTCATGTATATACTGTATGTCCCACTTTAATTTTATTCATAATTATTTCCACACATATAAATGTCAGAATGATTATCTGTGCTGGAGTGGATGGGGTGTAGAATAATGCATATGTAATAATACTTGCTGGTACGTCATTGGCCTCCAGTGTTACTGCTGCTTCTTCTTAGCAACATAAGCAGATAGACTTTCTGTTTTCACACGACAGTGTACACCAAAGATATTCAGAAACTGAAATTGTTATATGAAATTCTTCTATTTCTAGGCTTGTCTTCCGTAGGATTGCTCCATATTCTGTTTTGGGACATATAACTTAGGTAGTCTGTCTTACACTCTCAAAAACAATGATCTTTTTCCCTTCCATAAAAAATAGAACAAAATGGAAAATTGTAAAAGGAGAAAATTAAACTTTAAATATTTGCCCGTTATCATTTAGCCACTAGAGGGCACTGTCTCTCATTACATGTGTTTGTACACCCTCATTGACCAGACGACCTCTCAGATTCAACACTGAGGTCAGCAAGAAACAGTTACGATCATTTAGATTATACTGGATAATCTCACCAAAAACACAGCGTTGTGTGTAGGGAAACACAACAGTGCTGGTTAACACACACCGCAGGCTTGTATCAAGATATATCTGACATGTGTACAATATGTCAGAGTAGATTTGAGCTCACCTCAGCTCACATCTCTAGCTGGCCATGCATGGAACAAGATTGCATGAGTGGTGATGTGCAGGGGGAACAAATAAAAGGTTATCAGAGAAATCCAGTCATTGCGCGACAGTTAATTATCAGCTCTGGTACGAAGCAGAGGCACTTCTTTTGCCTGCTGATAAGGTTGCTCTTGTGCGCTCTGCTGAGCCGTTGCGTCTGTGCACGAGGTTAGATGAAGGAAAGAGAGGCTCTGGTTGCAGCAACATCCCTTAGGTGAGGGCTCTTTGGTTGCATTGTCTCACAACAGAGCAAGAAGAAACTGTGCACCATGTGCGTCTCCACAGGGTTGTGTTTCTGGCCGCACATTCCTTTCTAAAGATCATAAGCATTACTGACAAACAGCAGTTTCACGCATCATTCAGGTGTCTAAAGGTGAACCGGCAACAGTCCGACTTTAGGACATCCAAAAGTTGGACTGTTAGATAGAACCATTTCGTAATAGAAATGCTTCTATTAAGAAACAGGCCAAACTGCATTCGTATTATTCTAATTTTTCAATCAAATGGCACTGATTTGTACTTGTTAGGAGCCCAACCAATTTAGTACAGTTAATACACTTATACAGGTTGACTTAAACAATGTATTGTAGTAAAACCAGTCTGTACATACATCGAATCTCACACTTTTCTTTTCCTTTAGATGCTGGATCACTGCTGAGGAAATCACATCTATTTAATTCCATTTTTTTTTCTTTTAAAGCTGCACTAATCAATATACTATATTAATACATGAGGTTTCATCTTATTGTTCGATTAATTTTGGAGCCAATCTGAAGCTGAAGATCATTTACAGATGCAGATTGTGATACTATATGTAAAAAATTCAAAAAATTGTCTTTAGATTTGTAAATGAGATTGATTTGGTTTAAGATATTTAGGTGATAATCATCAATCAAAAATGTAGTTCCCTTCAGCTCTAAGAAGTGTTTTAGCGTTTTTCAGCTCATTGTTTCGGTTTTTCTGGCCTTTCTGTAACTTTACTGTTTTGATTCCCTCTCACTGCTCTCTTCAGCATTGTTTCCATCCACCGATTGTACTCCACCTGCATCGCACCAAATGACAAGCAGACAAAGCTGATGAACATAGTGGAGTGTTTAGTTGCTAAAGAGACAGATACTTCCCACTGGAGATGGTGGGGGTCAAAACCAGAGCTAAAATGAGAGTGAATATTGGACTTATGTTTGCCAGGTGGAGAGAGATATGACACATCTGCCGCAACAACTGTTTAAGTTGATTATATGTCAGTGTTGTGTTTACAGCAGTTTTGCGGCTCCCAGGTGACCAAAAAAATCAATAAATGCAGCCTTAAAGTTTTTGTTCAATAGATACTTATAAAAAACTATAAACGTGGTTATTCATTTTTTCTCTTAAGTAAAATAATATTATGCATAATGTGACAAAGGTGTAACTTAAAAAAAAAAAAAAAGTCAAAGAAAATCTGAAAAATATCATCTCACCTCTGGTCATTTGTGCTCCCTCTTAGTGTACCCAACTGTGCGCTCAGTGACCAGGGTCACACCAGGACAGTTTCTTGGAATGGCACTACGTGACTTCGTTAGGTTTTTGGGTGAGGCAGAGACTAGTCATGGGTCCCAGATAAAGACACACACACGGACTGCAGAGTGGCCCCAGGGTACAAGTACAATGGGGTGGTCCTCAGAGGCATTTATTTCTGTCTGTGGGGGTATTAATACTTTCGGGTGGTGCCCTCATGTTATCATGCTGCAGCTCCAAGCAGCACATGTGCACACTGATAGGCCACAGCCTCTGTATGAAATGTAACTGTATGTTTTGCTAAGAATGCCCCTGGCATAATAAGGAGTGTTTTATTTTTGCGCCCCAGCTTGGGGTATGACTGTTCAGCTGGCACATAGCCGCCTGCAGGGGGATGTCAGTTGTGACTTTCCAGTAATAACAAGGGCGTGTTGTTTTCTGTGTGCATATCTCTTGTACGTGTGTGTGTGTGAGAGAGAGTTTTATTTCAAACAAAACACCCAGTCACAACGAGAAGACAAAGCAGAAAACGATGCAGTCAGATCAGTAATGCGAAGCTCATGCTATGCATTGAGTGTCTGTGTGTGAGCCTCAAGGGCGAAAGAGAGAGGACCCTTTTTTCCTCTTTTCTATTGATTCTGTGCCTACTTATCTAGATTGGATGTTGGATGCCCTTTATGCAAGTCATCCAAATATCATTAGGGCTAAACCCACCATGTGGTTTTGGTTCAGAATGTGAGGAACGCATGCATGGCCCGTGGATGTTTCTCTACTCTCAGGCCCACCACAGGGCAAAATAATATTCTGTGCTCTCACAGAGCTGAAGGTGGAGACAGAGAGAAAATACATAAATACAGAACATCAATAAACCTGTGTTTTATGAGAGATTCTGAGATGTAGCATGCATGAGGCACAAGGCACTCCTTCACTGTTAACAGCAGCTTAGCATGCAAGGAATGACTGAGTGCAGGGGCCACAGTGTGAATAATCGTATTATTTATTATTACAAAGCTGAGTGATCACATTTTACAAATTTGTTAAGAATGAGACAAAGAAAAAATGTTCATTATACTGAGAGGAAAAATGCTGGAATGAAGTTTTTTTTTCAGCCTCTTCCTCCTGAGCTGGACATTGTTCCAAAGGGGGAAAGAAAAACATCTTGGCTTTTTTTTTTTTTTTTAATTTTCTGTTGTTCTTGTGCCCTTCTTACTTTCCAGGCAAAAGGAAGAGGGCAGTGTGTGCATGAGTGTGTGTTTAAGGAAGTGTTCTCCTTGGAAAATAATGGCTGCAAAGTCGCATTAACAGCCAGACATTTCCTCTGTGTTTTCCCGTGCCCTATATTTATATTCTCAGCACACACACACACACACACACACACACACACACACACACACACACACACACACACACACACACACACACACACACACACACACACACACACACACACACACACACACACACACACAGAGCATGCCACTGTGTTTATTCACTTTTTAGCCACTTCAGTCATGTGGTTTCTATAATGGCCCTGATTTCATTATACATGGAGTTTAGTTGGAAAGTTGGAAGAAGTGCTGATTTATTTCTGTGTGCGCAATAAACACAGATTTAACTTAAATTCCGTTCATAGAAGTATATGTTAATAACTTAAGTCAAAATTACTGATGAACTGTTACTAGAACAAAAATACAGTAACTCCTGTCATCCAAAACACACACTTTTCACCCTTGTATTACTGTGGCTATTTGTCTTAACCCTATTATTGCTTTCTCATGCCATGTTGAGTCATTTATTCACACATCTTTCATGGCAAATGTGAAATAAATAAAATTAAAAAAGCTAAATTAATAGAAAATGAATTAACTCAATTTGTTTAATTTGATTTAAAGCTTTGTATGTTAGGCTTTATAATACAATTTTTTCTATTATTATGTAGACTTACAGGGATCCACCAAGCAGCACATCATCTTACAGTCAGCTGAAAGGCTTCCAAGTCAATTTGTGTTCTCTAGTCCTAAAACTTAATGTTTGCATAAAAATGAAAGGTCACTGGTTTCATTCTGAAGAAAAACTGGGGAAATCTATGAAAAGTGAAAGTGAACTAACTGCTGCCATTGCACCCTTGAGACAAGCATTTAAAACCTGAGCTGCCACAGCGGAACAGGGTGCAGCAGACTTACATGTGTGTCTTTGTGAGAATTAGAAGGAGGATGTTGCTATAAAAATACTGCATGTAGAGCCGAGTTTTTCTGAATAAAAAATGGTCGGAATAAGGATCTACCCTAATCAGAGCAAAATCAACAAACTGACGACCATTTCTGAGTTTGGGTAAAATCATACATGAGTGAAAACAAACTCCCTGAACTACAGCGATGCACTCAAGGGTTTCAGTTGATTTTTCTCACTATAGAGGCGCAAGCATGGAAATGGATGGACAGAATTGCCTTATTTTTGGTGATTTTGTCAGCATTGTCTTTTGACGTTTGTTGTTCTCTGTCAGTTCATATGAGCCTAAAAAATAGTCCCTGTAGTGACAAGATGAGCTTTTCCATGGTCTCAAAACCAGAGCATGTCTCACACCTACAGTATTTGATGTTTAAAGCAGAGAAAGTTTGCAATGCATTATGAAACTGTGAGCAAGTTTCTTATTTGAGAATTTTTTGAGATTGCGGCGAAGTCTACCGGCGTCATGATTCACACATCTTACATCCCATACAGTATATAACACCAATCTCACCAAGTGAGTAAGTAAGTGTCCTGTATGTTGTCTTACAGTCACTACCTGACTTCATCCTAAATGAATCTGAATGCTGATCACTCAGTTTACTACTGTTACTTCTGTCTTCTCTGTACATATGACGTCTGCCTTTTTTTTACCCAAACCACGGGTCTGAGGATAGGTGGTGTTCTATACTGTACATATTGTGAAGCCCTGTGGGACAAATTTGTGATTTGGGGCTATATAAATAAGATTGATTTTGCTTGATCATTGTTTACATTGATTATATGACTGAAAGCTCTCAACAATATTAGATGGTTGTTGACCAGATATCTGCAAACTAATGACATTCCCATCAGCCTTAAGTGTACTTTGTGTTGAATTAGCAAATGTCCATATGCTAACACGCTGAACTAAATAGGTCAGCATGGTATTCATTACTGCTGTACTTCACCACGTTAGCATTGTCATTGTGGGCATGTTAGCATGCTGATGTTTTCGCACAATAGAAACGCAAGTATGGAAATGGATGGACAGGATCACCTTATTCTTGAGGATCTTCTTGAGGATTGTCCTCTGCTGTTTGTTGCTCTCAGTCAGTTCATGTGAGCTACAGGCTGAAAATAGTCCCTAAGATACACGATAACACACATACAAACCAGACGACTGACCAACTTAGTCTTGTTTACACTACAGCAAATACTTTGTATAATGTAGAGAGGAGAACTTAGTCTGAAATTAAAAAAAGAAACTGTTACAAAGCAATGAATAATTCTTGTAATGGGTCAAAGAACAAACACTGAAAAAACTTGCATCATATATTGCATTAGTAGCAGAATTAAAACAGTATATCTGTCTAAATAGTAATGAAGTAAATATCATAGTTTTACCATATGGGAGAATGATAGTCACCAGACTAGTATGTGTTCATTACGTGTAGGTGTATGTATATATGATCTTAAATGTCATTGTGTGGTGTTCGAGCTCGAGTGTCTGTGGTTTCCTGAACATTTAACTTCTCAGGCTTGACTCAGATTACAGAAACATACACACATAGAGCATAGAAAGTATTGCAATAAGAGGAACCACATGTCAGATGACCATGTTTGTGGACAAACCAAAGTGCAGGTTTCATATTAAAATGCGTGAGTAGATACCCCAGCCTGTCTGTGCTTATGGGTTTTACTGTTGTTGGTGGGTGGCCATGCAAACCAGGTCACATTAGGGGAAAAGGGGTAATGTCGCCCTATGCGTGCATGTGTGTTGTCATGGTTGTATTCATTTGCTGAGTGGATGTGTGTCATGTGAGTGTAATAGATGCTATGCTCATTGTCAGATACGGTTTGAACGTGTGTGTGTGTGTGTGTAAAGTTAGCAGGTCTGTGTCTTGAAGCTATGTGTTCACATCTCTGCAGTGGAGCACTTTCTCAGTAAAAGTCACAGCGTTTCTCATCACAGCTGGAGGCAGGGGGGACACCTGTCAACCTCCTCGTCAGCCCTGTGGTCACCCTGCCCTACATACCGCAGAGAGACAGAGAGAAAACAGATCCGACACAGGGATACCAGCAGAAGGTAGAAGAAAATATTGTCTGTAAAAAGTCAGTATTATAGACTTATACATTTTTAATTACAAAAATCCATATAGTGAAGAAAGTATTCATTGCAGTTGCAAGCAAAAGGCACAAAAAAAAATCCCAAAATACTATATGTCCTTTTCCTTACTACAGTATTTATCTGTCAATCCTTTCATCCTCTTCCCAGATCCAACCTCCACTCTTCTAAAAGTGCAGAATCCAAACTTAAACATACAGTGAAGGTTTTTATTTCACTTTTGACTACAATCTTATTTTTATATCAAAGATCAAGAGAAGAAAATACTGTTTTGCTACAGTTCTCCAAAGATACTGGAGTCTCATTTTAAGTGATTTTGAAGCACTGACTTCAAATATTCAAATAAACAAACTGGCAGATCCGCGTTACAGTCACATTCGTTTTACTGCCCCGTTCCAGATGCGGCCTGGATACGGGCTGTGTACACTAAGGAGGGGCGGTGTCACAGTCGGAGCCTCACAGTCCGTCAGCAGAATCAAAGTAGATGTGGGCCGGGCTCAAAGGAAAGACTACAAAATAATTTGCATCCGTCTCGCATCTGGACCGGGGCTGGGCCCAGGTCTTTTTTACAGATCTGTGCCAGAACTAATGGCGGCTCTGGGCTACATCCAGGCCATATGAATTTTGCTGTTTTTTTGGCCATTTGCAGGCAGCGGAAACAAGCTGTAAATACAACACTGTCATAGTATTACCTTATGAAGTTAATATAGTGAACTTGTTAACAAACAATTGCCAATTTACACATCCACCACATACAGAGCAACATTAGCATTCATTTGAAGCATCGAATGGGTGTAAGTCCAATATTCACTCTCCTTTTAGCCCCGTTATGGTCTCCAAGAACTTCTGAGGGAAATATCCAGCTTTCCAGCTACTAAATGTTTCACTATGTTCACCAGCTAGTCTCTAACTTTGTCTGTCTGCCATTCGGTGCTGGGCAGGTAGCGCACAGTGACTTTTTAGAGCTTTTTCACTGTAAACACCTGCCTGCTGTGATCGAAAACAACACGGCTGAGAGCAGTGAGAGTGAACCAAAACAATAAAGTCACGGGCCGGACAACCAAAACAAAGACTTATAAGTAGCTAAAATGCTCCATGCAGAGTTAGGTGCTCATTCTCTGTGGGGACATCTCTATGACTGACCGAAATACTCTCAGATATCAGACCCTTTTACACTTAAAATCACGCATGATTAACACTGAACATTTTGTGTTAAAATTATTCTAATAATATTGTACACACTATTTTTGTGTATATGTACTCCAAAACTTCAAAGCGCTGTAGTAATGTTCTGTCTTTACACCAGTTTCACCAAGACAAACTGGTATAGATCTGATTTTCTTGAGAAAAATTACATTACCAGGGTACCGAGCCCATTCTTGAATGAAACAACCTTAAGGGCTACTATTCCTTCAGAGTTTTTTTTTATTTTGGTCACCTGGGCCTTCCAGACTATGAAAGCCGGCCCATGTGCTCAACTGCTCTCTCTTCCAACTGTTGTCATCCACCTTGAATCATCTTCTTTTACTTCTGCACATACAACACCTCCACAGCACATGCCATTCATCTGTGCGCTGCTTTTGTGGCTAACCTTGCGGATTTTCACGCCCCATTTTTCATTTGTGTTAGCTTTAGTTGTAAAAAGTAATAACAAGCAGTGGTGAAAAGTGACAGAGTTACAGTGAAAATGTTTTCAACAATTCAACTATTTAGGTTACAAGAGAGACAAGAGACAGCACAGGTGGGCATTGTGTATTTGTGCATGTTTGTCTGTGTGTGTGTGTGTGTGTGTGTGTGTGTGTGTGTGTGTGTGTGTGTGTGTATTTTGTGGTGATGGGGGGTAGCTGCATTTCCGCCAGCATGCAGGTGCACAGTGACGTGTAGCCCCTGTACAACTTTGATCCAATACACACACACAAAATCGCTAACAAGCACACTTCAGATGATGCGATAAGAGTCATCTCAAACCACGGCAACAGTGGTATTTTCACGAGAAATATGAAGAGGAGGGGATTTCACAAGAATTGGAGCCTCAAAGTTAAAAACCTCTTTAAACAAAGTGTGCACATGTGATCCAGGTGTGTGTTGATAACAGGTGTCAAAATTTGTGCTACACCAAAGAAAGAAACAAGAAACTAATGTTGAATGATGCACAATTGTTTTGGTGTTTGCATGTGTCTCTGCATGCATGATTGTGCATGTTTGTATCTATATTACATGCATGGCACTTTTGTTTTCTGGCTGCATCTTTTTTTTTCATGCTATCTTCTCTTCCCACACCGTTTGTACCCTGAACAAAAAACTTAGCCTGTCTTCTTAAAAATGGGAGTGGCACAATAAACCACACGCAGATGCTTTCTAGTATAAAAATACAGACAGTGACAAAGACACAGAAATATAACGTACAGATGAATATCTTGGCCAGGTCTCCCCTCAAAATAGGTGGTTAACAGCTCATAAAAGTGGTGAAGTGTAAATTTGTGTGGATAAGTAGTAGCAAATGAACACACCGCTGTCAAGTACTTTTTCCATAGTCCAGCTTCAACATATGAGGACGTAGTACAGAGCCAAAACCAAATAGCCAGTGCCCTCTTAGCCAGGGTGACTTCATGTTATTTCCACTACGTCTCATCTTCTCCCACATACACGCACACACACGCGCGCGCGCACACACACACACACACACACACACACACACACACACACACACACACACACACAAAAAAGGGATCTGCAGTTTGTCGTCCTTGTTCTGGTCTCGTTCATTCAGCCTCTCTCAGCCGTTCAAGTTCCCAAGGCTGATTCATTACAGAGAGACCACTTAATCGGAGGCACATCCACCCAACAGCGGATCGGTTCTGCAACAGCTGAGCAAAACATCTGCTGGCCTCCCCATCCCAGCCAGGACGCTCTGGGGTTGATTTAGACCAACATTTGACATAAACCGATAAATTTGTTGATTCCACTTCCAGAAAAGTCAACCCTCTCCACATACTGTTACTCTCAGAAAGCCCCAACCCCCCACCCCCACCTTTTTTTTCATCATCCCTTCTGTGGCGGTACCTTGTCCCTCTTCTGTGAATCAACTGCCCCTCCACCCTCCTGTTTTCCCTCCTCTATACAGCTGTTCCCTTGCCTCATGTTGCACATTCTTCCATTCTTTAGGGCTCTGGCTGTCAGGGACCCATTACTCTCCCCTACTGCTCTATGTGTGTGTGAGAGGGAGAGAGAGAAAGAAAGAAGCAATGTAACAATTTGAGGGGGATTTAGACACTGAAAGACAGAGTACAGCTGCATGGAGGAGAGCTCCTCACATACACACTCCCCCAGCTGTTTGTCTCTCACCAATTACTGCAGTCCCTGCTCGTCCTGTCCCCTCTAGTCCTCCCCCCGGTCCCATGAGCACCTTCCTAGGCCTGCTATTTTTAACTTGAGAGACGAAGAGAGATGGGGGGCCCCTTCACGGCCTAATCACGGCATCCACCGTGCAACCGCGGCCTTCGTGTTTTCAGCTCTAAACCTCCCCCTCCTTTGTCTCCCACTCTTCAAACTTCCCTCCCCATCCTCCCCATCTTTTGGCCACAGGCTCAGGTAATATACTTGGGAATGCTAAACAAAGGAAAAGTGCAACACGAAAACAGGCACCGACCCGACAAACAACAAAGCAATTAGCCAGTGTTTGGTCTGGCTGGAACAACCGTGACCTTTCAGGAAACTCCCCCTTCCTGTGAGAGACGGGCCAGCTCACTGCTCAGGCCGATTGAAGGCTGAAAAGCACAACAACCTTCTTGGAAGTGTGTGAGCGCATTTGACACAGTTGGTGGGTGAATTTCTTCAAGAGGACAACACGACCTACATATGAGATGTCAGCCTTTGTGGTCTCAACAGCGGCAGTGTAGTTTAAATATTATTTGTTGTTTTGGTTTTGAACCTCAACACTTTCTTTAAGCCAACTACCTATCGAAAAATATCACGTATTGAATGCTGATATTGAATTTCTTGCCAATTTGTAATTTTGTTTACTTAAAAGATAAGTCTAGCTATACTCTATATGTTTTTTATTGTAAAACAACCAATAATGAATTGATAAAGTATTTTCTTTGTAGCTAAGTCCTAATGTAACCTATTCTTACAGGCATCCAAATTGTTGCCCAAAAGACACTGGGTGACATGTTCGTTCATTGCAATAAACATTAGCACTGTAGTTTATTTTGAGACAATCCCACACACATAATTCTACTGCTGTAAATATTCACTAGAGTATCAAGTGTGGATAATCCACATCTCTGAATTGTCCCTGCAAAATACACTGTTTATTCCCATTTGAGGGAGGTTTGCTAAAAACTGTAGTGCCAAGCTGTTTCCAGAAATTATTAATCCTCTCTAAAAAATGAAAGTTTATATTCATGATATTCATCTGTTTTTATAAATGTACATCTTCAGTATGTACAAATGGGCTTCGGGCTAAGAGCCGCAGACTGGGTAGGGGTGTCAGAAGGTAGTGAGAGATGGACTCATTGTTGAATACTTGTCTTTTCATGAGATTTGCTGAATACCAAAAATATAAAATATCATCAGACTTACTCTTTAGTTTATTTCTTTTGTCAGATAGTTCAAGATGTAAATTTACAAATGGTCATTTTTAGACACGTTTTAGGCAAACCTCTGGCACACCTGCTTGTGTTTAAACAACATTTAAGATTTATGAACTTTACTGAAAAGAGAAAAAAAGGTGGACTGAGTAGTCTAGGCTGAGTCAAAAAAAAAAAAAAAGAAGTCATTTTTTGTATTGGTCCCTAAAAACTCAGGTACTGCATTGGCTCTGCTAATGAAGCATTTCAAATGATACCCATCACCAATGAGGGAAAGAATTTTTGGTGGAAAATCTGATGCTGAAGCAACCGAAGGAAGTTCTGAAACACTGTTCACAGAGCAGAAACTTTCTTGCAAATGCCTTGAGGGGCAATAGTAAAAATGATCAGTTAAAACGGATAATGGGAGAAAAAGATGGTCATTCACAGGCTGATAAGACATTTCCAGTATTTTCCTCTCCTTGTGATTTGTCTCAACTGTTCTGGCAGATAAAGCCCCCCCCCCCACCAGCCTTTCCTACTGCTCGTCGCACGCTGATCTTTAGGGTCTGTTAACGGCCTGTGTGCACCTTATGTTTCCAGATGATGCAGATGCCATTGTATTCCTCAAGGACTCCTAACCTGCTTCTTATCAGCGGTGACGTCCATTTTTTTTTTTTTTTTTGTCTCCTTTTCCTCTCTACCTACAAAAAGGAAAAGTTTAGCTATTTGTATCAACTCAACCACAGCGTCACGGGTGCCCAACTCCAATTGATTACACCAGATTGTGAGGAATTTGTGTTCAAAGGGCTTGAAAACTGGGCTCATCTAATTCAGACTGTTTCTTTTATGTATATTAAAACCCACATGCTGTCATAGTGACTAAGTGGAAATTCTGGGAAATCGCTTCTAGGAGGTTAGATCAAAATTGTTGACACACAGGCAAAAGCAATTCTTTAAATTCATGAAATACTTTTTCCACTGAGGCAAAACATGCATCCACTGTAGTTTGTCTTACAAAATGTAATAAGAGCAACCATCCATTTGTTGCTTTTTATGCATTGATTCAAAGTTTGCACATCACAATCTTCTTTTCTTCATAAGGTTTGTTTGAATAGAATCTGAGAGCAGGGCATGCCAGGATCAGAATCTCTACTACTTGCCATGAGGACAAAGGGTCGTGACCCCCAAACATGAATTTCCTTTGGTCAGTATGTTTTCCCAAAGGATGAAGTTACATTTGAACCAGAAAGCTAATCCATAGCTGCTAGCGTGGTAGCAAAGGGAGCCAGACCACACAGCAGTGGAGGTCAGGAGGGTTGTCGACCTTTTTAGATGCATTTCTCTTCTGCAGGAAGAGACAAACATGGAGCATGCATTCCCTAAAATCAGCATAGGTGATTTCAGCTTTACAGGACTAATGTGTGTTGGCTTAGCTGCAGTACATTGTCTGCTACTGACTTGTTATGTCTGTCAAAGCATTGCTATGTCTGCTAAAACTAAACTATTTGACAATCAATTATGGTGATCTTTTAAGTAACTGTACTAAAGTAAATTAAGCAAATTTGCTTAAGCGTCATTTTAACCATGGTTTTAAGTGCCTCCAAGCATGCAGGGGTAAAAGCTTTGTAATTACGTTACTACCAACCATTTGGATTGTGCCGCACAAGGCTGATTTGGAGCTACACCAGCTAACTTTCTGCTTTTGAGTAGAACTGAAATGATTAGTCAATCAACAAAAAATTAATCCCCCTCTATTTTGAGAATTGAATAATGGTTCTGTTCATTTTTCAAACAAGAATGTCCAACATTTACTGGTTCCAGCTGCTTAAATTGGATTATTTGCTGCTGCTCTTTGGCATACGCTCGGTGAGCAATTTATTAGGAACACCATAGTACCATACCATGGATTCAGTCATTGCTTTGACTGATTCTGCTCCATGCTGACATGATTGCATCACATCATTTCTGCAGATTTGTCAGCTGTGCATTCATGCTGCCAATCTCCCGTTCTAACACATCCCAAAGGTCTTCTATTGGATTCAGATCTGGTGAGTGGGGAGGCTATTTAAGTTCAATGAACTCACTGTCATGTTCATGAATCCAGTTTGAGACGACTTTTGCTTTGTGACATGGTGCATTATCATGCTGGAAGTATCCATTAGAAGGGACGCACATGGTCAGCAATAATTCAAATCATGACTGATTTGTATTAAGGGGTCCAAAGTGTGCCAAGAAAACATTCCCCACACAACTACACCAACACCATCAGCCTGGACTGTTGACACAAGGCAGGTTGGGTTCATGGATTCATGCTGCTGATGCCAAATTCTGACCCTACCATCTGGATGCCTCAGCAGAAATCCAGATGCATCACACCAGGCTACTCTTTTCCAGTCTTCAGCTGTCCAGGTTTGGTGAGCCTGTACCTGTGCTTTTCAAATCTTCAATGCTTGTCTTGTGTACAGTATTGTTATATTGCACGAAAATATACTAAACACAGGTTCAGCCTTTTTTGAGCTCTCTGATGTTGTAGTTTTATATGAATGGATCTCCTCGCAGATCTCAGTGAGTGGCAATCTGTGAGAAAACACGGCGCAGTAACTCGTGTTTTCCACTCTTATTTCCGGGGAAATGTATGTTTACCAGAAGTACTGTACGTAAAGAAAGTTCTTAATCAGTTTCTCAAATTCATAAGCAAGCCAAGAGTGACTAAGGCAGCTTATCAGTATGTTTGCAGAGATAAGATCACAGTGAAATAAACTACTATAATTAGTTATACAACACTGTTGAATTGTTCTCTTCTAAATCACTAACATCCTGGCTGTTTTCTCCCTTGTTAATATCACTCAGGCTGAAATGTAATTGCAGTGGTGAAATATGTTGCCTTGTGTAAGTAATCACACTGAATGCTCCATTTGTGTGTTTACACAGAAGTGAGAGCTTGACTGGTTCACGTTTTTTTTTAAAAACAGCTCAATGCTAAATACTATAGTTATCTGCCTTTGATAAGCACCATGAGTAAACTGCTGCCTTTGAATGACTGGTAAAAAAAAAGTCGTGCATGTCATATATGTTTGCATCTCTTGAAAGTAAAAATATTTCAATACAGAAGTTAATCTTACAAGTACAGCTAAGAAAAAAGGTAAAAGAAACACTGATTAGGCTGTGGATTATTGTACCTATCCCTCCTGCTGAAAAACTTATAAATAAACCATAAATTAACATCTAAATTAAACTGAGTAGGGTAAAATAGCTTCATTTGACAGAATAATTAATAAGTAAAAAGTAAAATTAAAATCATTCAGTGATTAGTCTTCCTTTTTAAAAGCTGATTTAGAGCCATTTTCATCCCACCAGCACACACTTCTGGCTACAAAACTGTTGTAAATTAGGCTCTGGTGGCAAATAAAAGACGACACTGATACACACCAACAACAAACTCACGACTTACATTTTTGTTTACAGTGATATTGCTCTCAATTTAACAAGCAAAGTATAATACCGCTGTAATACATCTTTTAACACTTGTAATGCTTAATGCAACTTTCTTATTTCGGTCCTGTGTACTTTGTGCATCCTAAAGCAACACTTCCTGCTATTGTCTGTCAGACACAAGCAGCCACACAATCTGTCATTCTCTCTTTCTCTCCGACAAACACACACACACACACACACACACACACACACACACACACACACACACACACACACACACACACACACACACACACACACACACACCTCCTCCCCTCCCTTCCCGGAGGTTCTGGTGCAGGGGCAGCACTAACAAAAAGTTACAGTGGGGTGATAGGGCAGAGCAACTGTGTCGTCTCTGAAAAAGAGATTGAGAGTTAGTAAGTAAGGAGAGAGAGAGAGAGAGAGAGAGAGAGAGAGAGAGAGAGAGAGAGAGAGAGAGAGAGAGAGAGAGAGAGATAGTTAAGCTCACATGAGAGGAAGTGCAAGACAGAAAAGTCAGAGGGAGCCCGTTTCAAGCGGTTGACTGTGACTCTCTCTGTCAGTGCACGGCCAGGCTCCAGCATTGCAGCACCACTCCCCTGTCAAAGACGGATCTATCTTCTCCCCGAGCCTCCCAGGCTGTCCGATTGCTGCCTCTGTGATTGACTGGACTGCTGTGGGAGCACGGTGGGACCTCTCACTGGATGTCAGCGCCCAAAACTGGTAGGAGATATGGCACTTTTGCACATAATATATTTCTGTCTGTTAAACAGCGTGTGGAAGCTGCATAAAAAAATGTGTCTTCTTCAGTGACTGTATATTACCAGGAAAGTATATCAGTCTTTTATTTATTATACTCTGAAGAGAGGATTTTAGCCGCAGATGTTGACACAGTTTTACCCAGACTGAAGATTCTTGGTCCAGTTGTTTATCTGAGTCTCCTCTATGGGCTGCTGCTGTCGGCAGATGGTCAGCTTTGGTTGGCTTTAGCTTTGAGAAGCTTGGGTTTGCTCTGGATTCAGAGTAATGGCTACGCATTGTTATCAGTGCAAATGCTTCAAAATTGTGTAGACTTATAAATGTGCAAGAATGTTTAGAGGAAAACTGTGGTAAGGAACCAATTTGTTTATTTGTTTCGTTTTGGAAGTGTTGTTTCTCAGGACAGGGAAGGGGAGAAAATTGGAGACAGACCCACCCACCCCGGAGCAGTTAGTCTGTCCACGAAAATGTATTATAGTGCAAAGAATGAGGAGACACACAACGACAGTCATTCACTGCAATGCTGATCTGACCTCTGTCACAGACAGACAGAGATGAGAAAGAGAAGGTGTTCAGCAAAAGGCTAGAGAGAGTTTTAGTTGACGCAGTCAGAGTTAATTAAGCTGCTGTCACAACACCGGCTATCCTCTGTTTTGAATAACTCTACTTTCAAGCGAGGACATGACAAGTAAGGAGAAAAAATTGCAAATGTGTTTTCATGGCTGAGTTGTCTAATCCTACTAATGCATGCATACATTTTTTTTCCCACAGACACATGGTTTTTAGAAATCTCTAACCAGCCTTGTATATCAGATCCCCACTGCCCCCACTAATGCTTAAAACCACACTTTAGGTAAAAAGTTAGTAAAGTCCACTACATAGCAGGTTTAGCCTTTCATCCCCTCCTTCCTTGTTTTTGTGAACTGTACATAATTCTTGCTGCATAAGATGAAATGCTGGCCTCAGCCTTTGCTTGCTCTCTTGCCCAAAACACAGAACTTTCGCTCTATTTTTACTCTCCTGTGCTGCTCCATTTTTAGAGACTTGTCTACGTGGTTTGTTGGGCAATAAATCAGACTTTAACTGCGCTGTGTTCTCTCCCAAAATAATGGGGGGTATAATGATGACATTCGTGGTTCTGTTTGTTTGTCCTTTTCCCTGCAGTCATGAACACAAATTTGTGATTTAGGGAGTTTAGCACTAATAAAAACCTAGCAAACTGGAGCTTAAAGAATACAAACTCTCCTTGGACAGATGCCACCCAGTCCAAAATTATATGTGATGTTTTTTTATGAATTCTAAGAATTAATTGTTTCAGCAGGAACCCCATATTAACTGTTAATCAAATGAATACTTTTATTGTGTCTCCAAATCTATCCGTTAAAATTAGTCTCACTTAAAATCTGAAAAATGCTCTGTTGACCTAAAGCCTTCAAAATGAGATTATTAGCTAAATGCAACTTTTGCCATAATGTATGGTTCAGAGATTTAAATGGTAAGAACTAGAGCATAAATATTTGGTCGATTGACAGACAATTGGCAAACAGGGAGTAATTTTGATAATTAATTAATCACAACGAATTTTTCTAAGTAAAAATATACTGGTTCAAGATGCTAAAATGTAAATATTTTTTCTTTCCATGAAAGTAAACTTACTTTCTTTGGGTTGGTTGCATAAACAAGACATTTAAAGATGTAATCTTGCAAGTGGTGATGGTTATTTTATAGACCAAATGATTAACAGATTAACCGATAATTGAAAATAACTATTAGTTGAAGCCCTATTGAGAAGCCATATTTAGTTTAATTAGAGGATAGCAAAGAAATGTCCTCTGCAAAGTGGGAAATCAGTCTGAGCTGCCAAACTGTATAAATAACTCGATGAACTTGAGCATCTGTATTTCTGTCATTGTGATAAATCATCAGACTCTGTGTTTGTTTGGTTTGCAAAGGTCGAGGGGCAGAAGGTTAAGAGGCCACAGTCAGCTGGAAGTGGCCCTCAGGGGACATAACTCTCCCTCTCTGAGGGTCATTGACTCAGACTACATCTCTGAGAGGTAGTCACAGCACGGGTGTCTAAATCAAGCCGAATGCCTGTCGACTGAGGGAACACGGGAAAAAAAAAAGAAGTGTGTTTCAGTTTTAAAATCTGAAACCCTTGTCCTGTGTACAGTATTTAAGCCTTCTCCAAAAGTTATATCTTAAAGAAATCATTTTTTGTCTCTGGAAACCTCCATCAATAATGACTTGACCAGAAGGTTTTTCCCTCTCTACAAGTGTCAGTCCAATCAAAACTTAAATGCATCTTTGTTTTCAATTACCAAAATGACTTTTGGATTTGCACTGGTCCATTACATTTTCCAGGTTGCTGAAGGACAGTACAGTAACTTGGCTGTACACTAGGCAAAAAGTATGGTGATCCAAAACAGATCAACTCTCATTAAGTCCACTCTGGTCTGAAGAGGGTTCTTCATCGACAGCAAAAGCTGCCAACGGAGGCCAAGTGAGCATTTTAAAGGAATGAAGAAGAAACTCGAGATGAGTGCTTGAGGCGAGTGATACCGAGTTCTAAGTTCACTACCATCTCTTACACCTGAACGGGCTGCTGTTTCTGTTTAGATAACAAACAATAGATGCAGTCATTTATTGGAGTACCTCCCCCTTGTGGAAAAGTATCTTTACTGCAAGAATCTGATCTACTATTTGAATGTCAGTGCCATGGGGAAGTCTAATTGTACATGGAAATACTGTCAGAGGGATTTTGTCATGGAGAAAGCTATTTAAGTAGATAGTTTCAGAACTTACTGTACAGAGAGGAAAACCACTATTAGCAAGACATATAATACACTTTAATGACAATTTTCGACCTTTTTTCACACTTCTTTCTGTTTACATTCAGGCCATAATATGGGTTAAAATAAAGAGGGTTTTTCGGAAATGTATTTTTGGTCTTATTTGACATTCAACGCTGTCAAAGTTCTTAATTTGTCAATAGTTTAATCAACAACAGGCGTGATGAGACAAGAGCTTCTGTGAAATCACCACCTCAGAGGTTTGTTCAGTTTCACAAACTGTATAGTAGTTTTAAAAGACATATCACAAACCTTTTCAAAGGGGTACACACTGTTCTGAACTCTGTTTTGACGTTTTTCCACACGTGTGCACACAGGAGTGTGAAGGCGTCATAAAGCAACACTTTCCAGCATCACAGTCAGTTTCCAGAGAAACTAGGCGACTGCTAAGTGCTATCTCTCCCCTCTGTGGGTTGACTTTGCTTTGCTGTTGGGAATGGAAAGGCTTTAGAGGCTACCCACTGCTGCGAGCAGCCTCCAGCAACTTCTCGGTTCAAAGTTACCACACAGCTGCTAGCTACAGCTACGCGGGGCCTACTTGAACACGTGCAGTGGTCTTTGCTGTAAAGAGTTCAAGGGAGTGAAAGAACGGTGTTTCTGCAACTGCTTTTTTACATGCGAAATGGACCCTTTTTTTTCTTTAACGTACACAACAAGAACTTCTTTTATCTTTGCTGCATTTCACATTAAGTTTTGATGTAAAGCCGCACTAACTGATTTTTTAGCCAAGCTGTAAACACAACATTAACATATTAACACCTCACTAACTTTGTTTGTCTGCTGTTTGGTGCTGGGCAGGTAGCATATAGTGGGTTTACCATAGCTTTTTAACCAGAAAAAGCTGCCTGGCGCAGCTGAACATGAGATTGATGAGAACGGTGAGAGTGAACTAAAACAGTAAAGCTTTGAGCCGTAAAACCACAAAAGCGCTCTGAAGCAATGGACATAGAGAGAGAGAGGAACTGATTGAAGAGCTTTTCTTTTTTCAGAGCGTTGATCACTACATGATTTTTCACATAAAACATAGTAACGATCGATTTTTAATAAAAAAAATTGTGGTTAGCGCAGCTTTCAGTCTCTCTTACTGTAGCATCATACCAGTATACTACTACTACCACTACTACTAATTCTGTCTACTCTGTGTATATATATATATATATATATATCTTACAAATTTTTTATATCTGTGAGTCCTGGAGGAGGTACCCCTCTTCTGTTGCTCTTCCTGAGACCTCTCCCTTTTTTCCAGTTGAAGGGTTTTTTGTGGAGAAAGGGGGTTTAATTTGTTGTTTCTATTACAAAGCCCTCTAAGACACATTTTGTAATTTTCCGTTATGTGAATAAAACTGACTTTCCCGGACAAATAAGAACAACACAGTCGTTAGAAAAAGGCAGCTATCTGTCAAATTGAAAGTGATGAGCATAAAAAAAGAAAGAGTTGAACAGATACAAAGTTGGCTGTACGTATGGCTGTGTTGTAAGTATCTGTGTGCATGTCTGAGTGTACTGTCTGCGAGCCCGTGCATGTCTCTGCATGCATGTGTTTGCATGTGTGTGTCTGTAAGGTAGGATGACCCCCTAGACAGTAAAAAACAAATTCTTGTTTGTGGACCCCCAGCTTCCACCACTTACCTGGAAATCTGTCAGACTGATAACTACACACATTCCACGAGTCACAGTAATGTACTGTGGCATTTCTGTCAGACTCCTCTAATATCACGCACATTATCCACATCAAACTGTCAATACCAGCGGGAGCAATTACACTTGCACCACATGCAACTACCAAAGCTGCTGCTGGGCATTTGTTTTTGTATGTGAGCGTGTCTCGGGGGCTCTGGAGGAATGCCAATGTTGCTTTTTGCCTGATTGTGCTCCTTAATTATTCGTGCCCCAGCCTTTCCACTCTCTAATCACTTTCTCACTCTCCCTATCTTTCTTTGACTCCCTCTTTTTCTCCCATTCTTCTTGGCAATCTGCCCTGCAACTGCTGCTCCCTCCATCACCGTATTGCCTGACTGCATTCTTCTCATTCCTGCTGGCTTCCTGTGACTGGAAGAGGAGTGAGCCCTACTGGCCACAAAACTCTACCTTGGAGTCCTACCCATGTATGCCATATGTGTCTTTTCAATTCTTCACTGTTCTGGCTTTCAGTTTTTAAAATCCTCTTGTATAAAATCAAATCTCTGTGAGTGTCTGGTGCAGACTTTTCCACAACATCTCGCTGATACAACCAGTCAAAAGTTTTGGAACACCTCAATTTTTCCAGCTGTTATTCAAATGTACATGATTCAGTGTCTCAGTGTTTATGAAATTAAAGCATAGATCAAATAAACAACTGGGGATTTAAATAAAAAAGGAATCATGGAATATTCTCACTGAACTAAATTTAATCTAAATTTATGTCTCATCAAGCAGCCGAACACATTCATTTGGCTGCGTTCTTTCTAAAATGGAAATCAAATATTTTTAGTAAGGTTCGTCCCAACACTGCTGCAGAAGTTCCCAAAGATGTGTTTGTTTTCACCTTCTGTCCAATTCAACCCAAACCAGCTCCATGGGGTTTAAGTCTAGAACTGTGCTAGTCTTCCATCATGCCAAGCCATCGTCTAGTTCCTTTCTTCTAATATTTTGGGTCCTTATCTTGCTGCGGGACAAACCCCTGACCTCCTTTGTCCTTTGCCTTTTTCTCACCATTCTGATAGCAACATACAGAACTACTTCCTTCAGTACAGTAATAATAGTGCATCAGAGGTCGTAGTAACAAAGTTTCTTCTGACTCTGCCTTTGTACAGACAGAAGCTTTGGAAGTAATCACCAAAAATTAATGTGAGTAACTTTCAAGGCTTCATTCACTTCTATTGCTGCAGGAAAGCGATTAAATTAACCAATTTCCTAATCCCCGAAAAAGACCTACTCTGTTTTCTATGAAATTCATGTGATTTCTAAGTTTTTGGTGACCTTACCTTTTTTTTTTTTTTTTACCGTGGGCAGTTTACCGCTGACCTTCGTACCATTTAAGGTTATTCACTTTACCTGAACTGCTAAAATTTCAATAAAAACTGGAAAAATTGGGGTGTGCTAAAACTTTAGTAGTGTACTTTCATTGTACTGTAAGGTGGAAATGTTTTTAGTGAGGGGTCTGATGACTGTCCCTCTCTCACACACACACAGGTAGGCTGACACACCCACACAGATCCAAACCCTCACATGCTACCCAGCAGTGGCACTGCCCTTAGATGGCAGACACAGTGTAGAAATGGTCTGAGGGGGAAAGATAAGAAGGGACAGCTTTATTGACATCTGACGATGACGTGTTGACAGAAACACAAACATTGGTGCCAACTACATCAGTCCTGCTGATAAACACTTACAACGACCACTAGTATTGTCGTATTACATATTGTTTTAAATTTGATGAAAAATTAGTATCTGACATGTTTAATATGACATGATTAATATGAATAATGACGTTTTGATATTGGCTCATGAAATAGATTGCAAGGGCCACACCAAATCAGTAAATAAACTTGTTTTTAGATATATGATGTTTTAAATACAAACTTAATAAATTAGCTAATTTCAGGGAAAATATAACTCAGGAAGCAACCAGTACTAGGCACTCTGTACATCTGTAAATAGAAGAAGGTCTGTCTCAAGCATGTGCTGCTCAAAATGGAAGACCTACTATGAAATTCAATTAGTTTGTACATATCTCAAATTATTCAGGGCACAGTAAGCCCCATGACTAGGGGATGGACTGTTAAACCCTGCCAAGAGCAAATTAGACTGTGTGTTGTTGATAGCTTTTTTTTTTTTTTTAAATCATAATTTCCCTTTAGGTACATAATTTAACTGAACAGCAAACCTATTGACTCATAACAGCAGGACTGGTATGGGTCACATGAAATAAAAGTCTGGCTAAGCTCAAAATCTGTTAGTACTCGTTTTGATCCGGACTGGTTTATCTTCATGGATCCAATGATGTGGACTTCTGCATTGGCAAAGGGTGGATTTGTCCTCAAGCAGCATGGAGAATATGTGAGAGACAGTGGGAGTTCAGTCTGGGAGAGACTTTGTTAGAGCAGACAGCACTATGCAAATTAACTACATTTGTTATTTGTTTTGGTGTATGTCTGGATTTGTATATACATACATACATATATACATTATATATACATTATATATATGTGTGTTTTGGGTTTTTTTGTTGTTTTTTTCCTTCCTTTCTTTTCATGGCCATATTTACTTCTGGCCAGGTTGATTCTGTTTTGGCCTCACCACTACCCTTAAAAATATCCTGTCTGATGCTATAAAAGTGTACCACAGATGTATACATATGCCACACTGCTTAAAGATATATTTTTTGTAGAACTCAAAAAAGAATCCAAAATCTATATGAGTAAAACTCATCCTTACACCGTTGGTTTGCTCATCATTACTATAGAAATGTAGTGGGGTCCAAAAGTCTGAGTCTGAGACCACTTTCGCATTCAGGTGACTGTTTGTGTCTTTCTTCTGCAGCAAACCAATTAATTTCATGTCATTTACATAATTGGCACATTAATTCATTATCTTTATGTTATTTGCGTACATTTTGGCAACATCTAACAGTTTAAAGGCTTATCAGATCTGAAGTGTCATACTGTACTTTAGTCTACTTTTACCTTCCCATATTTTTGTGTTTTTGGCAGAGAAACTAAGTGCATCTCCTGTACTCACATGCCATTTGAAGAGGTGGTACGTGAATAGTGAGTATACTTGATCCATGAGGAATACATGAGTATTTCCATTTGGGGAAAACTTATATATGTACTCCAGACCATTTATTCTAATGGTTGTAGTTGTATGCGTTTTTCAGTAAGAAAATCACAGTTGTAATTAATAATATTAATGACGGGTGAATTCCATTTACTGTAGTAGCCTCAGTGTCAGGGTCCATGGTACATGCTGGCTCACTGTCATACGGTCGTGGCTCACTGGGACACTTAAATATAATAGAGCCATTGTTAATGTAATTAGTAACTCAAGATACAAGATAAAATGTCTGCTACGAAATAGGCCTATTAGTTTTTTTAATGGAAGAGGAACAAGTAATCATTTGTAATCATTAATAAAAAATATCCACAGAACTGCAGGTGTGGCACATGGATGGATTACCAGATGGGCCTGTATTAAGTGACTGTTAATATTACTTGTTTGAAAGTCATAGAGTTCAGTTAAAAGGCACAAAATGACCACAGAGACTCAAAACAACAACAAAGAGACTCAAAATGACTACAAAGAGATACAAAACAGCTACAAAACGAGTGCAAAAGGATCCCAAAGAGAGACAAAACAACCATAGAGACACAAAACATCTACAAAGAGACTCAAAATGACCGCGAAGAGATGCAAAACAGTAACAAAGACAGGAAAAATAACAATTAGGAGATTCAAAACCTAAAAAACAGAAACAAAAAAGGACTTTAAAAAAAAGACTAAAATAACCATAAAGAGATATAGAGCCACAAAATATTAATGAAGCCAAGGGGGCAACAGCGTGATGCGTAAAGCACGTTGTGTCTCCGGTTCACACAACTATCTTTCTTAGGACATTGCACTCACTTCCATTTATTGTGGACAGCCTAACCCCAACCTTGACCTAACCTTAATCCACACCTTACCTCTGACTTTAACCAAGACCTCAGAAATAACGTTTTGACTCATTAGGACCGGGCTTCGGTCCCTATGACCTTTTGGGTCCCCGACCTTGTGGTGGAACACACACACACACACACAGTCAGTCAGACAGACAGACAGAGCATCCTTACCCTGCTGAGTTCAGCAGATGGAGCCCTCACACCGGCGGCCAACACCCGGGTGAAAGTGAGACTCCCAGCGGGTCTCATCGCCAGTTTCACCACAGCCACACAGACTCGGCGAGGAGGAGACACACAAGCGGAGGGCAGCTCTTGGGTCAGCGTGGACAGTCTTTTCCCCACCAAGTGCCGAGACATTTTTAGGTGCTGAGCTTGGCTTCGTGTGTGTACACAGCTCTGGCAGTGGCGCGTGCTGACGGTTGGAACCAAAACTGGCGGAGGAAGAAAAAAACAAAAAAAAAAAGAGACCCAACATGAGCAGGACAGACTGTTGGACTTAAAGCGGAGGGCAGCTCTCGGTCGGCGGCGGACAGTCTTTTTCCCCACAGAATTACCGAGACATTTTTAGGTGCTGAGCTTGGCTTCGTGTGTGTACACAGCTCTGGCAGTGGCGCGTGCTGACGGTTGGAACCAAAACTGGCGGAGGAAGAAAAAAACAAAAAAAAAAAGAGACCCAAATAGAGTGTACACAGCTCAGCAGTGGCGCGTGCTGACGGTTGGAACCAAACTGGCGGAGGAAGAAAAACAAAAAAAAGAATCTAACATGAGCAGGACAGAGCTCTGGCAGTGGCGCGTGCTGACGGTTGGAACCAAAACTGGCGGAGGAAGAAAAAAACAAAAAAAAAAAGAGACCCAACATGAGCAGGACAGACTGTTGGACGAATTTTCTATCCGTCCTCCCTTTTGTCTGACTTGCTACTACTACCTTAAAGCCGACTGTCAGTCCCTCCGGTGTCGCATGAAATTGAAAAAGCGTCGCTCTTTGAACTTCACCCCCGAAAGGTAGGCGCTCTTTATCTGCTAACCTGCACTGTGAAGTAGCTATCAGACGACTTTTCGTGGACGCACGGCTTGATTTTCAGAGATGTCCTGACCGTTACCTGACGGCGTCTATGTACAATCATTCATGTCAGCTGAAATGCTTGGAATGAAAAAAAAAAGTGTTCTTTCCTTCTTGATGGGGGGGGGGGAATTTCAGCAGACTGCCACACACACACACACACACACACACACACACTGCTGTGTCGATGTTATCCTGTCTGCTGGCTCGTGTCCAAACTCAGCAGGTGTAGAAGCTCCCCTGGCTGAGATTTTCGATTGCAGTTTGATGTTTGTTATGCCCCCCCCTTAAAAATTGAAAGAAATACAGAAGAGAAAAGAAAAAAAAAATGGCCACAGTCATTTCCAAAACAAGACTAACTGTACATGTTATGAGATCATGAGCCAGTGTCGGATGCAGCAGTCTGAATAAGTAAATACCTCATTACCTGTCTGAACTGATTGACTGTGTAACTCTAGTTGCCATGGTAATTACCCTAATCTGAATGGCAAAGGGGCTATTTTAAGGTGATAAATAGGGCATACAATTGTGATCATAGCATTAAGGCCTCATTGTGTGTACAAGTGTAGAGTTTCCTACTGGATGTATTTCTGCCCATAACGTCATTGAAAAGTTTGACTCATTCACTACTAGGCAACAAATGCTCGGTTGTTTGACGGGCCATGGAGTGGGCAGCTGTGTTTGAGTGTGTGTACTGTATTATGACAGAAGTTGTAAAAATTGTTCGATCCCACCCGAGCCCCCTCGGTCCCTAGAAAATGAAAAAATACATATGCGTGCACGTATACATTCACACGTCCAGCCATGCGTGGAATAATGTTCTCATGTGTCCAGGTTCCCTCCTGACGGGATGAGGTCATAGCCTCGGTGCTGTTGTGGGGATTCAGTTACATTAGTTTCATGTGGGCCATGCCAAGGGAATCGACACCACCCACACTCCTCTGACCCCTTTTTGTTGCCTTTTAGATCTCCCCCTTGTTCCTTCATTTTTTCCTCTCGTCATCTCAGACAACTGGCTGTGATCATTATTACTCTGGATGGGCAGATGTCTACCTGTGTGCATGCAAGACTGTCTGTACAGGGTGCAAATACTGCATCCAGACAGGTGTGTGTTTACACATGCCTGAATAAAGACAGAAGACTTTGATCATAACTACCAACCATCCATGCTGCATGACCAGTGTCATCTTACCTAGACTGTTGATCACAAAAGCCCCTTTTCTCCACAAGATGTGACAGCCTGTTGGGTTTGGCTTTGTCACACTCATCAACACTGAACAGGCCTAATGCGGCTGAAGGTTCGAGTGAAACTTTACCACCATCATCTGTGAGAAAAAAGCAAAAATGATTCCCACTTTCTCTAGAGATTTGGAAATTCTGTTTTTCTCTCTGTCTTTGGAGTTTTTCCACATTCTTGTACACAAGACATTTTTTTTTCAATTTCAGCTAAAGTCGGCTCTTTCCTCCTACAGCTGGCATCAGCTGTCAGTCACGCTCTGGCCTTACTGGTTGTAAGGTGCTACAGCTTGCAATTTATATAATTTGGATCAGACAGTTGCACTGCAATGTGGTTGCTAGCAGTTAGTGTTGTTTTGACTTGCTCTTGAGGTATGAAGCTGGGTTTCACTCAGCATACTGTAGTGGGTAATCATCTAATAGAATGTCACAGTTATTTAAAACACCTAAGATGATCGTCTTAATTTTTCTGAACATTCAGTTCACCGTGTGGTTTGACACATATTGGAAGGAAACAGGTGGAGACATGTACTAGTTGTTTTGGTTGTCTTCTGTGAGTTTTCTTTAGAGTTGGCCTAGAAAAAGTCTTGAATGTACATTTCATCGGTGAAACTCAATGAGCCCAAAATTAGAAGTCTTGTGTTGGATCCCTGTTTTTTATTGATCTTTCTCTGAGTCGGAAGTAGAGCTGCAATAAAGATGATTTTTCATTGATTAATCTCTTCATTATTTTCTCGAATAATCCATTAAAATAGAAAATAGTGAAAAGGTGACCTATTCAAGATGCTTGTTTTATCTGACCATTGTCCAAAACCCAAAGAGTTTTAATTTACAATTATCTATGACTTTCTCAAAGAATTACTAAAATATTAATTGATTATCATACTAGATGTTGATTCATTTTATCTTTATTGAATAATTGATTAATCTCTTAATTGTTGAGATGTTGGTGAGATGGGAGCAGGGCAGCAACTGACAACTATTTTCACATTTTCACTGATTAATTCTTGATTAACTGATTAATTGTTTGGTCTTTAAAACATCAGAAAACAGTGGAAAATGCCTGTTACGATCTTCAGCTTTCTTTGTTTGTCTGATCTACAGTCCAAAATTCAAAAACTGTGGAATATTATCACATAAGACAAAGAATAACAGCAAATCCTCGCATTTGAGAAGCTGGAACTACGCAATGTTTAGGCACTGTTGCCTAAAAAATGACTGAAACGTAAAACAATGTGTTGATTATCAAAATAGTTTCTCAATTTTCTGTTGATTGACTAACTGATTAATCAACTTATCTTTTCAGCTCTAGATGGGACACATATTCACAATGTCTTCAACTTAATAAGTCTTCTACTTAATAAGTTGAAGACATTAAAAGTTCAGTAGATTGTTTTATTTTCCCTTTGTATGCTGAATGGATGACTAAGATAAGCAGTAAGGGACCTCCCACAACTGGTGAATTAATCACTTATTTCTAATGTATTTCACCAATATTTAAAACCTAGTTGAATGAACCGTGATAGAGAATTTGTCGGATTAGCACGGCAAAGCCAAAGCCAAAGTCATATTTAGTAATCAGGCCGAAATCAGGTATCCATTTTGGGTGGCAGGCTATTTGTGAAAGTGAACATCAACCTTTTCCCAAGACAGATAACCTTTAAAAGCCCCCAGTGTTTTCCCAGCGTGAGCCACAGCAGTGCTCCGACAATAGGTACAGTGTTCTGGACCGGTGAGAGCCCCAGATCACATTTCCTGTTCCTGATTTAAGATCAACTCATCTTACTACTGATACACTCTGCTCCTCAAAAACGCAGCAACAGGACCATCACTCTGCCTGTGTATCATGCAAGTGTGTGTTTATTTGTGAGAGAGAGACAGAGAGAGGGCAAAAAGATGGAGAGTATTAGGGAAATCAACAAAGTTCAAACAAAGACAGTAACTTTATCAAAACCAGCAGTAAAAGCAGGCTAGTGCCAGAAGACAGTAACCTTATTCTTACTGACTGCAGGGTGTATTTGAAACAAAGAAGCCCTTCTGTGTACATAGCCTTCTAACCTAGTGTGCAATAACAGACTGTGATACACAGAATACTGCAGATACATGGAAAACTTATAATAGGAAGTGGGCATGAGAACCTCTTCTCTCAGTCAAATCATTCATATGGGTTTTTACATGTAAGAAATAAATAAATGCCAATCTTTCTGTGTGTGGTGGTGGTGGTGGTGGAGGGGGGGTGAGGGGGGGGTGTGCTAATGTCAGAAATATGGTGCAGAGGTGGATGTTTCTGGTTTTAGATGAGGTGTACAGACCACTAACCTGACTCATCCCATGCTCAGATAGTCAGTTGCTGTTTCTTTGGAAGTACATAAAGGAAGTCAGCTGGTGTTCCCGGCAGGTCAAATGTTAGCTCATGTCTGAATTTGCATGATTGAGGGCAATGTTGACGTGATAATCCGTGTGGTATGTCTGAATGAGGGTGTGTATTAATACAAATACACTGTGTTATCTCTCTTTGTTATGAACGAGAAACACCTGCCAGATTATGAAATATTCAGTGTGAATTCTATTAGCAGTAACACATATTGTGTATGTTCTCAGGCAAGACAAAGTTTCAGTCTCATGCAAACCTTATGACAGCACCCTGGGCCAAACTTTGCTATGTTTTCTCCCTCCAAAAAAGATGACCTTTTGAAACCCAAAGGAGAAATAATGAAACAATTTCAACAATTGTCAGTCTGTTTTGGCTGTGAGAAATCAAGCTGGAGAATCACACTGAAGAGCATGCTAGCTTGTGACACTTTTAATAGACAGACAACTCTACAGTGAGCTGGCGACCCCTCACCTTTTTCCCGCGCCGCCTCAGGGACACAAGATCAAGAGAAGTCTTTTAAATGTCCCACCTCTGACCTTTTGGTTGAAGAGAGTGGCAGGGACAGTACAAAACAGTACTGATGACTATGAGAGGAAGAAAGAAAAGACTACACAATAGAGGAATCTCATATCTGCTTGTTATCCTGCTGACAGTCAAGTGTAGGAATGTATTAGTCTTATGTCGTGGCATAATAAGTTGTTACTTCGTAAGCCTCAGGGAGAAGGGAATGAGCTGTGCAGTATGGTTTACAAAGTTTAACTGCAAGGCTAAACAAATGCCAAACATACCATAATAATAGATTGGCCATATTTTTTTTAGATCTGAAAACAATTAATTAATCAGTTAGTTGATCAACAGAAAATTATCTGGCAACCATCTTCATAATCAGTTTATAATATTGGTCATATTTCAAGTGTAAATGCCAGCAATCCTCTGGTTCCAGCTTCTCTAATGTGAGGATTTGCTGCTCCTCTCTTTATTATTCCCATTGTAAACTGAATAGCTTTGGGTTTTGGACTGTTGGTTGGACAAAACAAGCATTTCAAAGAATTGGGTGACATCACCATTTTATGAAATTTAATGGGAAAACAATTATAAAACAATTAATGGACTAATCAAGAAAACAATTTGCTGATTAATACATTTTTAAGATAACTGTCAGTTGCAGCCCTTGAGTCAAGACAAATGAGACTATGTCTGCAGCCTATAAACATATATGCACTGCAAATTTTTGTTCACATATCTGCAACACATCAACAACATATATGCCACTACTGGAATAAACCAATATCATCCAATATCAGCACATCGCTCATGGTGGTCGGCTGTAGTAAACTTATTCACATACTTTTGCATATATATATATATATATATGAGGTTCAAGTTATTGACAGCCGCTCACACACGCCATACGCATACAGAAACATGTGTTGGCAATTGGTAATGCTATTAATACACTTACAAGCACACACACGCCACAATCATAAAAACACGTGGTATGATGCTATTAATATGTCGACAAACAGCAACACACAAACTCAGTGTCCTTGCACATATGTGCACTTGATTATACATAATAACACAAGTGTTTACTGACAGGTGCCCTAAAAATAAACTGCCTTGGTTACATATACTTAAGCTTGCACAAAGAGCCACAGTGATCCTTCAAAAGAAACAAATGGGCACACTGGCACCAATACACCCAAGCACTGATGCACTGATAACATGTGTACACGCACCCTCAACTGTCGCACAAGCAGATCCTACTTATGCAAACACAAAGACCTGCTATGTACACTCAAACGAAACAACTGCAAGCTATTAATATCTTGGCGTTTTTAGGATGGACACTTTCAAGCACACACATATGGATGCACACATTCAGACAGAGATTGATACTCCAGCTGCTCGGAAGCAGGGGGACAGAATGTCCCCAACAGCTGTGGATTCCTATAAACGTAAGGGGGGGCGGGTGGGCGACTGCTGGAGGTGGCCAGTGTGGTGGAGTAGTTGTCACAAAATTGTTGTGTGTGAGAATGCATCTGTTGATACAAAGTCCTCTGTAAACATAATGACTTTACACTCAGCACAAGTGTGTGTGCTTGATATTCTACTAGAAACAATATTAATATTTGTTTATATTTCAGACTACCATTTGCCTCGGACCTCGTGCTCTTTCTGCTTTGTTGCAACAGTTAACCAGGCATAAACCTAAAGCGTGCTGCCTGTTTTTATGTATACAAATAGTAACTAGCATTTAACCTGATGTGTGACTTCCAAACTTAACTCAAGTGGAGTTCACTCCAGCTAACAAAAAACAAAGCACATTTTAGGGCCACACTGTGGATATAAATACTGCTGAAGGACATCTGTAACTCTCAAGCTGCAGAAATGAACTAGTGAAGCCATTCAACCAAAATAGCAGCTTCTGCTTGCCTAAATGAACCAAGAGGATGTTATGGTGGAGGCTAACTTTAGAAACAGGAAGTCACTGTTTCTATGTGAGTGTGTGTCTGTGTATGTGTACGCAGCAGTACAGCCTATGCATGTGTGCAGGTGTGTGTGTGTGTGTGTGTGTGTGTGTGTGTGTGTGTGTGTGTGTGTGTGTGTGTGTGTGTGTGTGTGTGTGTGTGTGTGTGTGTGTGTGTGTGTGTCAGTGCTTCAGTGTGTTAATGCAGAAGGACCACAGAAAGAGGATGATGGTTGTGAAACAAATATGCTATTACAGAAACCAGAAGTTTGTCTCCTGCCTATTTTTAGCACCACAACGCGCAAATGAGAGACAGAGAAGCACGCACACAGATCTTATCTATATACACTTCTCTTTTTATTTTAAAACTGTTCCCGATTTTATCTCATAAATAGCATTTCTTTTCAATTTTAAAATATGTATCTTACATTTTTTTTAGAGCACAATTGCTGAATAGCAGACAATGGCAAACAACATTGGCTGAAAATACCGGTACCATTGCAAGGTTTTTTGTAATGTAATGGTGAAACTAATGTGTACTGTAAATGCCCTTGTGTAATGAGCTCTTGGTAATGTGATAGGAATTAATCGTCATTTTTGAACCCCTTTAGGGTCCGGGTGGAAGAAACCTTAACTGTTCAGTTGGCTCTTTGAATGCCCAATGCCGTAACCAAGCTGGTTTTGTGTCCAGTCATATGATGAGTCTGCCTAAAGACACAGCTTCAGTGTCAGTACAAAAACTCAACTAAACATATTTGTTTGGAAAAGTGGCTTTTTCTTTAAAAGTATAGAGAGAGATAGAAAATGTAGTAAATACAAGTGAGTCAGTGTAGACCATGTGTCTCTGGGAGATTTTTAGTGTCACATTGTTCAAAGTGAGTAGAATTCATATACATATGGGTGCTGCAGCCGGGTCTTCGCAGTATTTTCAGGGTAAAAATATACCGCAGGTGTTTCTTTTCTGTTTAGAACAGAAGTAAGACTGACTTCCTGATCATTTCCTTTCTCTCGGTGGAGCTGACTTGTTTGGTAATCATGTATTTGTGTGTGTGTGTGTGTTAGAGAGTGTATGCAGATTTTTTGACTCTCCACCACCACCATCCTGCTCCTTCAGTGACTGTCTGATTTCCTTTGCAAACACACAGACACATTCTTCTGGTAATACATACCGTTCTGCTGGTACTTCCTGTTTTTTCTCTCACTTTTTTAAAATAGTAAAAAGACTAAGAATCAAGCCCTGTCAATTTCAACAGTGACATACAGTCAGAGAGGGATACACCAGCGGAAAGCCTCTCTGACATTAAGTTTTGTCTGACAGATCTCAGCTTCCTTGAGTTAGCTGGCAAGGTAGGATTCCAAAAATTCTGCAGAGCAAGAAGTACATAAAACAAAGGCATCATGTTTAAAAGAGGTACAAATAATGCATCAAACTTTTAGTTCTCAGACAAAAGCCTGCACATCTCTCTGCTCTGTCTCACATATGCAGAAAACTTGAAAACACAAAACTGTCCCTATGAGCAGATAGTGTTGTTATTATGAATTCTGTATCGGGGTATCAAGCAGGGCTACAGAATTGCGACCACTTGGCCTAAACTCTACAATATTATCTCGTACTGTAAGTGATTCTGGTCTTATTAACTCTCCACCAGTTTTTTAATGTTGTGCTGCGTCTTAAGTCTCACTTGACCTGTAGTAACAGGAGCGTGGGAGTGTTTTCTTCTTCAGAGGAATTCTGTCATCCTGTAACGCCTTAACAAACGTTATTATTTCTCCCTCGGAATCAGTCCTGCTGTTGGGAATGTGAGCCAAATAACGCTGTCTGGGTTCGTATGACTTAGGCGACTCAGACTTAGTTGAGTGGCACTTGGGTGCAGCCTGTATGTGGAGGTTTGTTTTATGCTGTTTTGTTGCACCACTGAAAGTTTAAATCTGATAATGTTGTCTCTGTAACTCATGGAAGTGTTGCAGGCTTTGTTTAGGCCAATGTACAATTTTTTGCTGGAGCTGCTGTTAACTGTAATGGTAAGCACTGAAGACCAAGTTTTCAAAACACTGTCTTTAACTCTAGAAACACCATCTGCTTGGCTTATCTGTATCTGTTTTTGCATTTTGATTTTGTCCTTTTTTTAGTGTGCCTTATCAATGCAGTTGGTTTGATAATGTAATCTTTTATTTGTTAACTCCTGGATAACTCCCAAAACAAGTGAATAATTTTGGAGCAAGTATGTGTGATACTGTGATGTGAGAGGCAGTGTTTTCACTACAAAGTTGTTACTGTGATACAGTGCTATCCACAACAGTTAATGTAATCCAACAGGGTACACCAGTAAAAAAAAACGTCCACTGACAGGAATTATGTGAGTAATGTTGAGTAATATTCTGGGTTGCAGTCATTTAGGCATTTGAGTTCAGTAAATTTCCACATCCTTCCCTCCCTCCCGCTGTCCCTCTACCCCAGGGGGAGCAAGGTGTCTCCTTCCATACTCTATCCATCTATTCTTTTGTGTCTGTCAGTACCGAAACATTCCTCAACATGTTTATTGGTTTCAGGTATCAAGTGTTCTGTGAGCTTCCATGTGTTTTTGTCCTGTTGATGTGATGCATCACAAAAGTTGTCAATAACCTCCGGCTGATGTTTCCATCAGGCCCATATTGTGCCATTCATGCTACAGTTAAATCAGCCGTGGTGAAACGTAAGGTTGCTCTAACAAAAGTATTTACACTGGCCTTTGCATTGGCCAAATGGATCAAACCCTTTCTCACTCCCCTGCACCTATAAAAAAAACATCTGCCTTTAGTTAACTGAAGCTTAATTCAGTAGTCTCGCTTGTGCTAAATTTAGCTTTTTCTTTCTTTCATTTTAGTAAAATTTGGAAAGGAGATGACAGATTGATGTACGTGACCCACATGCCTTGACTACAAAATGTTCTAATCCAATTCCCCACGCCGTTTCTTTTATTCTTTCCTTTTTTTTTTGTGCCCTTCCAACCCCAACCCACACAAACACCTCTCTCTTTTGCTTTCCTGAATGCAGTGTTGGACAATAGCCAGTTCACTTGAGGCAGGAAGACTTGAATGAAATGAAATATGACTGGTGAACGTGCAGAGTTCAAATACAAGTACACATCTGGGCATATACTTATGCCAGATAAACTGAGTGCACTCCTGATCATGTTTATGTAAAACACAAACAGTAAATGGTGCTCCAATTGTTCTTGGACTTTTTTTTATGAATATCTGTTAAAAACATTCTTCCTCGGGTGACCTTTTGTGTTATGAACTGAACATCAAAGATATTGGGACTACTTTTGATACTCTGAATCTATGATGATCATCTATCTATAGCCCACATGCAGGACATTGAAAAATCAACGCATATAGAACCAAAAGTAGACTGTGATCTATGAAATAACAGATTCCCCAGAGAGACAAAACTGATGTTTGACCCCATAAATAATCCTCACCCCACATTGACACCCATAAGCATACAAAGTTTTACACTCCCTTCACAAAGTGATTTGTTATTTTCTCTTTTCTCTCTCTCTGTTTTTCTGTAGTGGATGTGATCATCAGCAGTCAGGCTTCATTATCCATACGTGGGGAGCAGCCCATGGACCTAAGTGTGACCCAGAGGTTGTTACATCCAGGCCCAGATTCGGCCATGCTGGCCCCCCGCCCTCCCTTCTTCCTGGGACCCCTCACCACTCAGCATTGCTCCCAGTTTTCCCAGCAGCGCTTGCAGGTGAGGAAAAACTTTCGTGTCAGGAGAATAACTCTCTACAGCGATCTCAGCTCTCACCGTCACTAAGCATGACTGGAAACAGCTCCTTAATGTTTCTGTATCATCAGCATTGAATACATATTCAGAGGCTTATTATGACTGAGTATGGTCATGAAATTTCAAACTAGTGACATTAGCATATCCGGATTTTATTTAGGTACGACACACAGTGAAAGGCAGACAAGCCTCCTGCCACATCAATCACAAGAGCAAGCCAGCTGCTTTTGCCACTCACCTTTGCCTAGGTTGAATGCTCAGCAGAAATGAGTAAGAAGAAGGTCAGGTTACTGTAAACAGACCACCTTCTCAGGACTTGATTCTGATTGATGGGTACCATAGATCAGCTGATTGATGCTGCATGTCTAGTGCTAGGATATCTTTCTTTTGACAAGAAATGGAGGCTCATTCAATATGCAAATCCTGTGGCAATAGTCAGCTATATACAGATATTCGTTTGTCAGAGACTGTAACAGTTGCAATTTTGTTCATTTCTGTACAAATCTCTCAATCATAATTAAAGCAGATAATACTGGTCAGTGTTTATATTCTTCATGTTTTTATTTGCAGTACACCATTGAACAAACGCAAAGAGAGATGGAGGAGGAGAAAAGAGAAGAGCTACAACAGCTGATACGAAAGAATAAAAACGAGCAGAGTGAGTATCACATGTACTGTACTGTACCATACTGTAATTTGTTTTCGGAGGTTATCTGAAAGACCATAGGGTTGTTGACGTGCTTTTCATCTGAGTCATCTGAGCTATTTGTATGCTTCAGTGAAAAAGAAGGGGATTTCCAATAGTACTGTGATGTATTCTTAGGTTCCAAGGAAATTTTTACTCATCAAACCAAAGTCAAACAAATGCTTATTTCAGGAAACACTTTGTACTGTTTTTATTTTTACCACGTAGAGGAAATGAAGAGAACATAGAGTAAAGGGAAAAATATCCTGGATCCTACCTCTGAAGTCTCCTGGCTTTTTATTGATACAACAATAGTATAAAGTTCAATGTGAAGAAAAACTGTTGAGATTTCAGCATTCAAAAACACTTTGTCTTTATTTTATATAATCAGTTCCACTGTTGTCTGTAGGTGTACCTATTGCATGGCTGTACATGATCCAAATCATTGTCTTTTTCCTGATGGAGTTATTTTGTTGACTGGCAGGTGCCGTAGCCAGTCCCCTGGTACGGCAGAAGCTTCGGGAACATATAATTATGAAGAGCCAGCCCAACCATGACAGGGTTACTCCCAACCACACCAGCACTACACCAGGATACAGGTGAGACAGACAAACAGGCAGAGCAGAACTCCAACATCAGGTTTTTTAAAGCAGAACATAGACTTTGAGAGCTGCAGACACAGCACAGTTTCAGGAAAAGCAAGACTATTTAATTTGGTAACACTGCAGAGCTCTACAAGTATATTAAAATAGTGTTGAAGGGGTGGATCTATTGTGAAAAGCATTCTTAATTCCCCTTTTGTTATTAAGTGGCATCATCCTTTTCTGATTTTAATTAATGTGATAAAATATAATAAATAACGAGCAAATCTCCTCATTCATAAGTGAAGCAGTCTATCCAATATTGTTTTGGTTACCTAGGCTACCAGTTCCTGACGCGTCCCCAAAGCCTCAGCCTACATCCTGTGACCAGCGTAAGGACCTCGCCCTGCGCAGGACAGGTGAGATGCCTCTAGCTGTTTGTGTCTGTGATGGAGGTTCCCATCACAGACAGGTTATGGCTGTGAAGGTCACTGGTGATTTTCCATTTCAGGGCTGTTCTTCTTGTGGTGTGCTCTGTGTAATTTGAGTTAGACAAAGTCATCAGACTGCATATTTCAGTGGTATTTTTTTTCACTGTGATACTTTTCAGCGTCTCAGTAAACTGTCATTATATACATATTCTGGGCTAGAGAATAGGAGAATGAGGGAGAATGAAAATACACAGGAGTGTCTTTTCTAGTGAGACGAAGGAAACTCATAAAGTACAAGGCATGCAGGGCCAGACAGAGACCGAATATTCATAAAAACAATAGCGACAGGGAGACACAAAGACCAAAGCAGTTACATAACTTAAACTAAGGTATGTGTAAAATGAACTGCGTGAGACTCCAGAGCAGATCGCTCTCACTGTGTGAATGAGAGTGGGAGTGGTTTTGTCTCTTCAAGTACAACCATTCAAAAAGCTATTATTTATTTGCGTTGCCCTAGAACCCTTTAGGTGCCAGGAAGCACGCACACACACACGCACACGCACACACACAGTCTCCAGTGGTTTTTCTGGCTCAGCAACAACACATTGCTGCTTTTTATCTGCTCTGAGCCAGCCACTGATTGATTGATTGTGTTTTTTGGGCTTATTGGAGCCTGACCAATGTAAACATGGAACTTTTTATGCTATTGACCAGGGTTGAGGTATTTGCTTGGTTTAGCTGGGCTCTGGATTGCTTTAATGTGGTTTTGTTATGAAAATTGAGTGCATCAATATAGGATGTGCATTACTGAGTAGGTACATTCCTGCTGATGTAGTGTATAAGATGTTACTGTTTATCATCAAGTTCTGAGTTTGAGAGCTATACATATGTTTCCTTTTTATGCGACCTTAAGGATAATTATGTCCATGTCTGTGTGTGCATGTGCTTCTTCATGTATTAATTTGTGTGTATTTGTGTTTGTGCAGTCTCTGAGCCCACTCTGAAGTGGAAGTTAAAGAAACTCATCAGTACAAGGCCAAACCCGCTGCAGCGTAAGATCAGTGCCCCTCCTGCTGTCAAGCACAGGACAGAAACTCTGGGTAGAGTATCTACATTTAGATTAATCACGCTCATGATCTTATGCGTCTGTTATTTGCACTGTTTTTTTGTGTGTTTTTTTTAGCTATTTCAAGTTTATGCTGCTTTTATATGCCAATTTCATATGTATTACTTTATAGCACGAATCACCTGAAAGAGGTGTTTTTAGCAACACAAATCATGTAATTTCAACACATACTGTACTGGCACAGTTTGATTCATTTTCCAATTTGTTATGTGCATCCTTTTGTGCTGTATGAACACATCTGCTCTTTTGTTGGTTGTCATGAGTTTATAGGTGTCTCTCCATTCTCTCATCCAGACTCCTCCCCCAGCAGCAGCAGCACCCCAGCGTCAGGGTGCAGCTCACCCAGTGACAGCCTCCATTCGGATAACGGGGCCCTTCCACTGGCTCATGAGGTGAGCCTTTCTTTTATATTAAAATTATAGCAATTTAGCAGACTTTGTTATCCACATTAGTATATATGAGGGCAAAAGTTAAGGTTCAGTGTCCTGCTCAAGCATACATCAACACAATACATTGGGCCAGAGGTGTTCCACATCGATGCATCTCTGTTTTATCTTCCCAATATGGACTAATTCATTAACTGTTTCCTGGAAAATCCTTGACTTTCAGTTTTTTTAACAGTGAGAGGGTATAGTCCTACTTATTGTATGATGATGCAAGTCTTGCAAGGGTTTTTCTGGTGATTTTACTATTGCACAACCACCAACAGCTGAATGTTAGTTTGGTATTAAATGCTGTATAGTAATGGTATCCAGTGCTTTAAACAGGGAGATATGAGAAGGCCATATGGCCCAATGTACAAATACATTTTACTTGATAATTCCATGTTGAAACATAATTTTTTTTTTTTTTTTACAATACTTAGCATATTTTTCCTGGTAGAAATAGTAGTCAGGTCTTTTGCAATAGAATCAAAGTGATTACCTGTGTGAAAGTTGATATACTTAATGTTCAGCCCATTCTCTCAGTATATGACACTGAGAGAATTATGTAAATGTAAATTTTGATGTTTTTCTATTCAAAATGGATGTGATCATTTGTATGTGATGTTCTGTACAGATGACCTGTTTAATGACAATTTCTGTCTCATTTAGGCACAGAGGTTGCTGCTGAAGGATGGGAGTTTGGCCCATTTCACCTTGCCTCCCAACCCCACTGCCATGCCCAATATCACTGCTGGACTTCCTGCACAGGTGAGTGAAGATACCTTTGAGGGTTCCCTTAAGAATCAGAATAGAAATTGTTGAAGTTTTATTTTACAACAAAAACTACCAATAAGTTCCTGGATAATGCATCAGTTTAAAGGATAATTTAAGTAAATGTACAAATGGCATAGATAAATTTATGCTATGAACTTGTGTATCTGAGACTGAATGTCTAAAACAGTGCCTGCACATTTCGACACTTGCATGAAACATGGTGTATTCAGCTTTTCACTTCCCTCTTGATCTCTGGTGCTTTCATATCTTGTGAATTAGTCATATGGCAGTTTACTGACATTGTTAACCTGTTCGCTGATGAGTCTTTCCACATTGTAAAACCCCCCCATTAAGCTTGCCTTATGCACTAACCCTCCATTTTGCCCGTTTGGATAAGCTGCAACCATGATGAGGAATTCCCTAATTCCTAGTGACCCATCCCGCATTTCTTACCATCACCTCTCCTCTCTTCTTTTCTCTTGTCCCCTCCTCTTCTTTCTCCACAGGCTGACCTGCGAGTAGCCAGGCAATTGGCAGTATCTGCTCTTCATCAGGTCTACTTGCCTATGGAAGGAAGCAGTCCAGCCCTGGCCCAACGCCTGCAGCCTGTGCTCATACTGGAACCACATACTGGACTGGTGCAGTCCCAGTTTGTCTCTTGTGAGTTGTGCAAATGCAAATGTGTAGTACAGAAGAAACAGACATACCTAAATATACACATACTGTATACAGAAAACATGCAAGTGACAACACAAAGGAACATCTACACATGCATATTTGAATTATCTTTATTATGGTGCAACTTAGCCAATAAAAGATCAGAGGACATAGATTTTTTTAAATGAAATTGTTGGATAATAGTTGATGTATATATGGAAAGAAAAGAAGCATTTCCAATTATTTTTATGTATTTTTTAATTTTTTGTTGCCGTTTCACCTTTTCTTCATTAAAGTCTTACCAATCACAGCAAAAATCTTGTATATTAAACATTGACAACACTCATAATCGACCTTTTTCACAACACACAGTTTTACACATTTTAGCAGAAAAAGCACAGGTGTTTATGAATAACATCAGTACCATTCCATTTAGGTGTACAAGTTCAGCGTCCTGGTGTTATGCATCCCGGCTCACTGGCGATGCTTACTGAAATACCTAAATGGAACGGAGCCATTGTTAATGTCATTAATAACTCCTGCTAAAAGAAATAAAAATGTCTTTTTTGTGAAAGGTCTATAATTTTAAAACAGACTGTAAGAACATGAATGTCCTCTGTATTGTGCTGCGTTTCTTTTGCCTCAATATTACAAACAAGGGCGCCCTCTACATGACACTCAACAGTGATGCAGTTTCAGTAATAACAGAAATATGCTGTAAATGCAAGCAACATCATCATCTGAGTTCCACAGTAAAACTAAAATATTTTCTAAAAAGGTGTATTTTCCCTTACACTTTCCCTTTCACTCTATCATTCTCTTTCCTTTTCAAGTTTACTTCCTCCTTCCCCTTTTAGATTTTTTTTTTCTGCCCCTATTTCTGTCATGTTTAGTTCCATTTTTATTGTGCTTCTTTATTTTTTCCTCAACCTCCCCATGTACCCAGATCCCTCTGCCTCCTATCTTTCCTGCCCTCATTTTTATTCCCAGTTGTAACCTGGTACTCTTCTCCTCCTCTCTGCAGTTCATGGTTTGAGCTCTATTCCTCTGCAGCAGCCGTCTCACCTGACCTCCCCCTCTAGAACAGAAGGCGTTGTCAACTTGACCTCACACAGACCCGTGGAGCGAACACGCTCAGAGCCGCCACCCTACAGCCACCCACCTTTCACTCTGCACACCAGCCAGCACTCACACACTCAGCAACAGCTGCTGCAACAGTACCACAAGAGCGGGCTGGAGAGGTTCAAGCAGAGCGCACACCTTAGCAAGGTGAGAGGAGACAAGTGTGGACACACGCATGTCACACACAAATAAACAGACTATAGTTCTGATACAGATGTCAGTGATAGGTCTTATGAGAATGATTCTGTGGAGACTTTATGTGGACTGTGCATGGATTTCCTCTTTTAAAATCTTTATTATATTCACTTATTTATTGAATATTTGACTCGATATAGAAATAATTTGATTTGTTATTATCAGTTGTATACAAATACCTATTAAAGAGAGAATTAGTAAATATAAGACTTGTAAAGACTGTAAAACTTCTACCTTATATAAGCCGACAAGCAAGTCCATTGAGAAGGCTCGTCTGACACAGATCCCATCGGAGGACATGGACCTGGAGGAGGTTGGATCAGGATCAGGATCAGGTTCGGGGCCCGGGTCTGTGTGCGGCTCAGAACCAGGCTCAGTGTGTGACGATGGCCACCGCAGGAGACAGAGCACTGCGAGCACAGATTCAGTTTATGGCACAGAGTCCACAACCTCCTCACGGGAGAGCTTGATTGAGCCCTCACATTCCCTCAGTCAGGTACTAATATTAACTCACTGTGGCATCTTAGAAGAGCTTTATAGAGAGCTTTCCATAGGGATGTATTGCTTTTACTTAAAAGAATATCTCCTTAATGCTTTAATGCTCTTTTGGGTACTGTAAGATAAAAGTATGTTGACATAGTCTCTCTGCTAATGAGTTTAGCTTAATTAATGACCTCAGTAGTAGAACTGGTTATGTTTAGTGCACCTCAGTGGTGCTGATCACTCACCAGTTGAGAGATTAACAGGACGTGCAAATTATGCCGTCCAGTTAACTTCTTACATTATAATGATTGTATAACAATTTTGTTTAATAGGTAGAATTTAGCTTTTAATTCAGTATTTATATTTAATAAATATTTATTCATTTAGTTTTGAATTTTTTTAACATGTGACAAATGACAAAGAAAAAAAAATGTTTAAAATTTACGTTCCTAATGCTCATGTACATGAATTCCCTTGTTTGAACCATGTTTTGACATCAGAGGGCGCTGTAGCTTTATTTATACAAGATGAAAAGATTACAAGTTATAGTAATGTGGCAGCATGTCTGGTAATGCTGATTTTTTCTTTTTTTTTTTTTTCTTTATCAGTTGCATGTTCTGGACCAGCAGTATTAAATTGACCAAATAATGAGTATTTGCACTGTACTGGAGAGAGGAATTGGATTTAGGCGTGTGTGGAATTTACTCAAGTTAGTCTTTGCCATGTGCTGCATATTTTAAATGCACCTACATTCCCTGTTTTCTTCTGGGAACCACAGAGGCAGGTGATCCTTAGACCAGGTCTCCAGCAGGACCCCCTGAGTGTGCCTGCTCTAATTTGGCCTCACCAGCCTCTGGTTCGGACCCGGTCCTCCCCAGCCTCCACCTCCCTGCCTCCTCCACATCCACCCACCACCATACCTTCTCTGTCACTGTCCAGCCCTGCTGCAGACGTCCAGTTACGCTTCACAACAGGTGAGTGACACTTCTTTGATCAGGCAAATGTGAAAACAAGCCATGAATGCCATTACCTGCTGGCGCTTTTTAGTTACAATTCATGTACGATTAGCTCATGAAATGCTGAAGAAGGAAAGCAGGGTTAAGAGGTGATGTGCGTTTGCATGTGTTTGTTTCTAGGTCTGGTTTATGACGCTCAGATGCAGAAGCACCAGTGTACCTGTGGGGACAACAGCCGCCACCCTGAGCATGCTGGGAGGGTCCAGAGCATCTGGTCCAGACTGCATGAAAGAGGCCTCAGGAACCAGTGTGAAGTATGGCGCGCGCACACACAAACAATGGTGTTTCTATAGATGCGAAACCTTACCCTAAACCTAATTCTAACCTGAACCCTAAAATCAAGTCTTAACCCTCAAACAGCCCTTTGAAGGTTTTAAGACTCGCCAAAATTTCCTCACAGTGATGGTTTCAAACTAAAAGTTGTCCACAAAACCATGTACACACACATACACACACACACACACACACACACACACACACACACACACACACACACACACACACACACACACACACCCTACACTTACTGGCAGATGCATACCCCCAGAGTCAGTATTATATGCAATATATATATATTTGCGTGTCTGTGTGTATTTAGCGTATCCGTAGTAGGAAGGCCACTCTGGAAGAGCTGCAGTCAGTCCATTCAGAGAAACACGTGCTTTTGTTCGGCACCAACCCTCTCAACCGTCTCAAGCTGGACAACCGCAAGCTGGCTGGTAAAACCAACAATAATAATGAGGAAAAAAATAAATAAAGAAATTAATGATTAAAGAATATTCATGGCATAAATTGTCTCCTGCAGGAATCTTATCTCAACGGATTTTTGTGATGTTACCATGTGGAGGAGTTGGGGTGAGTGCCACACACACACACACACACACATACATACATACACATGGGTGTTTCTATAGTTGCGTTCACACACATTGACATGATGCGCTCCCTAGCCCCTTACCCTAATCTTATTCATCACAACTAAATGCCTAGCCTAACCCTAACCTAAACCTAATACTAACCTGAACCCTTTACCCTCAGACAGCCCTTTGAAGGTTTGCGGACTGGCTAACATGTCCTCACAACGATGGTTTTGAAATAAAAAATTGTTCACACAACCATAGAAAGACATTTACACACACACACACACACACACACACACACACACACACACACACACACACCACAGACCCCTTTAAAACACAAGTCATGTGGGAATCTTTCCACTTTCCTAATTGCATTACTGAACAGCAAACATTACATGGCTGATTATGCATCATTACACAATTAAGCTAATAATACTACAAATTGCTAATGCTATTGTTTTTGGCTAAGATAACTTTGAAACCCAATCAGAAATCAGAGGCTGTACAAAGGTGAGATGTGGGAGAAAGAGAGAAGAAGAAGGGAAGAAAGAGGGTACACATAGAGACTGCAGCTAGGAGGGGTGCGTGTTAGTGAAACTGGATTTTATTTAGAGGGAATGGGTGTGGGCAAACGGAATGCTGTTACAGAAGAAAAAAGTTAATTTAAAATACGTAGGTAATAGATTGAGATTGAGAGAAGGAGCAATCGAGAGGATAAAAAAGGACAAAAGACATTTTCTCCTCTGATATGACAAAACAGATACAGATAATAATGCATATGAGAAACTTGTGAAGCCCAATGAGAAGAGAGGAGACAGATAAGGGGGGAGAGGAGAGGAGAGGAAAGGAGGTAGGAAAAGAAAAAGGGGGCTGGGTGTCAGTTGATAAGACGACTGATCTGTGTGGATTTCCGGCCCTTGGCTGGTCTGGTGAAGAGGGGTGATTGGAACAAGATGGCAAAGTCTGTGATAAAAGAAATTCCTCTGATTTCATTGTTCCACCGCAGCACACCACCAGAAATGTGAGTTTTGAAGCATGGAGTTACACAGAAACAGAAGACCGGGTTTTAACTGAGAATAGATGCAACAAACAGAAGTTAAAGTCCAACATCACACATTTAATAAAAATTTAATACATAACACTATAAGAATAATTCTTCATATAATTTATTATTGCAAAATAAAGGCATTTCAGTAAATTCAGTTTAATTAATGTAAGTTCTCAGAACTGCCACTAGACTTGGTATTTGGCATCAGCTCAACTAAGTGAAATGTGTCAAACCTGAGACTGACAGGTAAAATTCTGCAAACTGGTCTTACTGGATTTCAGTATCTCTTTTATAAGTTCAGCCAATCAAGACAGTCAAGTTTTGATATGTCTGAAACTAACTGTAAAAAAAAAAGAGATTAAAAAAATTTATATATATACATATACAGCAACTTTCTAACCATTCAAACACAGGTAAATTTTAATTTCATCTTCAGTTAACATCTGTGGCTGACTTTTGAACTGACATTACTTGTTTCACCACTGTTTTACTGACAGGTAGATATCGATACAATCTGGAACGAACTTCACACATCAGCAGCCTCCCGTATTGCTGCAGGATGTGTCACAGACCTGGCACTGAAAGTAGCACAAGGAGAGCTGAAGGTGTGTCTTTGTTACCAAATACTATATCATCTCTAACATGTGTTTTCTCAGTATGCTGTGTAACAGGTTGTGGGGTAAACACCATCATATACAGTATACTTTGGTAACTCCTCTGGATATTTCAGCTGTTGACTATAACAACACCCGCAACATAAATATGTGACCCTTTTAAAACTGTTTGGTTTATGAAAGCAGCAAGGTGTTGAGGATTTTGGCTCTTCTCTCACAGAATGGCTTTGCAGTGGTGAGGCCCCCTGGACACCATGCAACCCAGTCCTCCCCTCAGTAAGTACAGCAGCACGCACGCGCGCACGCACGCACACACACACACACACACACACACACACACACACACACACACACACACACACACATACCAGGAGCCAGGAGGTCTCTGCAAAGTGTTTCAAAGGATTTATTACAAATCAGCTTTACTTCTGAGCAAGAGAAAGAGTGAGAGGGCGCCTATGTCTCTCTGTCTCTCTGTATTAATGTGTGCGTGTGTGTGTGCGTGTGCGTGTGTGTGTGCGTGTGTGTGTGTGTGTGTGTGTGTGTGGGTCTGAGTTTGTGGGATTTGTGCTACCTGCCTGATGCCTGGAGCAAACTACCCCCTCTACTTTTTTTTTTTTTTTTTTTAAGCTTCCAGAACACAGAGCAAAGCACCTCAAAAGAACCCCGTGTGTACTGTATGTGTGTGTATGTGAGTGCACGCGTGTACTTGCCTGTTTGTGTCAGTCTTTGATAGGAGGCATTAGCCAAGTTACCACACTCTGTGTGTAGTCAGCAGTCCCTGACACCAGTTATTTATGGGATGATAATGACTTTTTCTTGATGAGCAGAGTTTGAGCAGCATATATGATATACCGTCCACACACACACACACACACACAAACACACACACACAAAGGCACTCACAGTTTATGACCCATGCTGACACTGCCACTTCCAACATTCCTCCATTGTTTTTCATACATCAGCAGTTTTTTTGCATACCTTTACTGTAGACAGTGAGTGTTGAAGGAACTGCTGCGCCAAGTTGTGAGTTCATCTCTCTGAAATCATCTCAAAAGTCCTGCCAGCAATTCACACTATGTTATCATTTGGAACGTGAAGTAAATTTTATGATAAGCTTGGTTTTCTGTTTGTCACAAAATTTGTGGTTTCTGCAGTACTCAGGAGTGCAGGATTTTAGACTCAGCATAATGGTGTAATATGAAAAAAAGATTTTTGTTTGTCAGCAGTGAAAGATGAAATACAAAACAAGCTGAAATGAAACATCCTCATTTCTCAAATATTTGCAGTAAATGTTTACGTGGCAGGAGTTTCCCTATATGACTTGCAATTTTTAGTCAGTGCTGTGACTGTCACAACCTGGACTGAATAGCCACCACATGACACCACATAACTGGAGACATGTCTTAGAGGTTCCTAAGGTCCATATGGTGATTTTATGATATTAATTTAGTGCGGATGTCCTGATAAACACATGCGGCTGCCTTTCTTCCTCTCTGTTTGTCCACAGGGGCTTCTGTTTCTTCAACTCTGTGGCCATCGCTGCCAAGCAGCTCCAACACAAACTCAACGTCAGCAAGATCCTCATCGTGGACTGGGTGAGGACCCACTGCATGACCAGTATCACTGGACCGCACATGGGCAGGAACAAACACATGCACAGGCACACAAATGTATCATGGGCACAAACAGGTTTCCAGAAGCATAGCAGCCCTGTACAGTAGCACTGCTATTTATCATTTAGTCAATTTAGACACTGTTATCTCTGGTCTCCATGTGTGATCTGAACTGTCACGTATGCTTAGAGTAGACACAGAGACACACACAGTCATATGAACTCAAGCCCACACACATGCAGATATTGATCCACAGCCAGGTGGTCGTCTCTGTTCACCATGTGTGTGCATATAAGCCTGCAACATGTCTTTATCCACATATTACTCTCTGACATATTACTGCATCAAACACTAATTACCACCTGCTTCATCAAAAAGCTTTAGGATTAAACTACATTTGCCAGTAACAGGGGAAAGCTTTGCTGGTTTTATTAATCTGTGATCCAATCATTGTCCAGGATGTTCACCATGGCAACGGCACCCAGGAAGCTTTCTATAACGATCCCAGTGTGCTGTATATCTCTCTACATCGCTATGACGATGGCAACTTCTTTCCTGGTAGTGGACATCCCAGCGAGGTAGTTACAAAACAGTCCACCACAGCAGTGCTGTGTTTCTCTGCTTTTGTTTGTGTTGTCATGGGGATGTGTGGGCGTTTATGTGTGTTTGTGTCTCTGCATGTACCTAAATTCTTGTGAACACCATAACTTAAGAACAACACATGAGAAGCCTTTATACTTATAAGACAGGTTCTCTCTGTAGATCGATTCTGGACACATAATACAGCCATTTTCCTGATATTACTTCGACTCTTAAAGAAACAGAGTTATAATTATACCAACGATGTCTCATGTGAAGAAAGATGTGTCGGTATAGAAATATTTGGTAATTATGTGATTCCAATGGGACATTAGGAGCTCGTGTTTAGCATTTACGTGTCATAACAGGAAGAATAATTGTAACAATAGATCCAGGAATTATCTACATAGTTTAAAGCCCCAATTATATCCTAAATGTATTCATGATGATTGGTTTTCATGATCACAGAGTCTGCACTGCACAGGGAAAGAGAGAACAGGTTACTACGGATATGTTATATTGCATTGTACTGGGGTTGAGGATTAAAATTATATCTTCCCTCCGAATGGGCCTCAGACCACTCAGAATTGTCATGATTAGAACAAACATATTTTATTTATACCACTGGAATCTAAACAATGTGATCCTGTAATTTGAGCTGGTTAGAATATAAATCTAAAGTCAAAGTGCTTTGCATAAATTAAATCTTAAAATTTCTATTCGCCCTCATTTTGAATATCTTTATAGTTTTACTGTGATCCCGCCTTAAAGTAAATAATTCAAAATACAATTTAGAATCTCATGCTAGCTTGTTCACTTTTGTCCACTGGGACTGTTGAATTGTCTTTGGTAGCAAGATAACTTTTTGACCTATTCAACATGAAATTTCCAAATGCTGCAAATGTATCTATCTAGTGAACTCGCCATGAGCAGATCACACTGTGTTTTTGTGTATCCATCGGCGGTTTAATTCTGTAGATAATTTTATTTGAAAAATTTCATGGCTTTGGATGTAAGAACTTCACAACAGGATGTGTACAGTCGAATTGCTTGCCTATGTTTGCATACAGGAAATTGAGCTGCCTATGAATTCTGCCTGTGGTCTTACCAGAAACCAAGTGTGATGACTATCCCCAGTCAGATGAATTGACCCCAACCCACGGTGGCGTTAACCACCCATCCAATCCCCCACATCCCCTCCTCTTACTCTCCCATCCTCCCCGACAATAATGAGGATAAAATAGTCAATGTTTTCCCATAAAAACCCCTGACGAGGGACGGTACATAAAACGCTCTGCTGGCTTGGATGTGGCTACGCCTTAAGTGGCCTCTCAACCTCTGTTGAGCTGTGTGGTAAACCTCTGGAGTCTCACTGTCCCCCGTGTAGGTATATAACACACCATGGGGTGGGAGTGTGATGTCATAGCTATAACGGAGAGTGCCGAGTACCACACAGAAACCAGCTAAGGGCTAATCCAGTCCAGCAACTTTCAAAACATGAAAGAGAGAAAGAGGACAGAGGAGTGCAAGAGACTTGGAGCAATAGCAGGGATTGTGTGTGTGTGTGTGCAGCTATGTGTGTGTATCCTTGTGCACGTGCGTGTGCGTGCGGGTACATTACCAGTTGGCAGAGGACAGGAGGCCTCATATGTTTTTCGTTTGCCCTGTGAACATCCCGTCCACTGAGAGAAGAATGGAGACAGACGCTCTGCGATGCTCATCAGCATTCTTTCTCTTTCAAACATCCTCTCACACCCATACACATGCACATATATACAAACACACACACAAAGGAAATTACCACACCTTGTTGCCAAGAGCGTGTCAATCAACCCCCTCACTCTCTCCTCAAACTGACACAATGACTGATGGTGAAGGGCTTAGAGATCAGCTAAATGACTGCTAGCAGGACTACAAAGGGAGAAGCAGGAATCCTTAGACCTTCTTTCCAAGACCCAGGCCTCAGTTTTCTCTGCCCCAAATATGTGAGGTCAAACTGAGAGGAGCTCCATCGGCTCTGCTTGGCATTTTGAGAGTAGATGCCAGTCTCAGCACAGCTAAATATCCTCTAAAATCATATACAGGATATTGTAAAATGTACATGTAAATCAGTAGTATTGAGTAGTACGCAAAGTTAGTTTTATATGACGTGATATAGACCAAACCTTCTAAACTTCTGCATACACGACATAAAGGATAATTATAAAGTAAATAGAATATTTTACAACATACAATATATATAAGGCAGCAGTTGCCAAATAATATTTTCCATTGTAGCTGTAGCCTAAAGCTTGGGAACTATAAACGGGTGTAGCTCTGTTGTGGCTCCGAGTGATTTATAAGGCCATTTGACAAATTGTATCAAAATCAAAATGAAGGGACAGGGGTGTTGAATTAATAGCCATCCGTCTTTCATTTAGGAATCATAATCACTCCCTGGTGTTGCCTTAAAGAGATGCAGTCACTTTCCCTCAATTGCTGCAATACAAAGTTTTGCAACAGCCGTGCTGATTTTGTGAAAATTTGACACAAATCTGTCATTGTCACACAGTTTCTCAACTTTCACTGGGATTTTTTTAAACTTTTTTTTTCTCTTGTTCTCTCTCCTCCTTCCCCATCCCCCTCCATCCAGGTGGGTGCAGGTGCAGGTGAAGGCTTCAATGTGAATGTAGGATGGACAGGAGGTTTGAACCCTCCCATGGGAGATGCTGAGTACCTGGCTGCTTTCAGGTAAAGATTTAAATCAGCCAGCCTCTATTTGCTCTGTCATGTTTATTTCGTACTGTAGTGCTCGACAACTTAAAATCTAAAATTCAAGGTCTGCCCTGGTGTTTCAACATGTTCAAGCACATTTGCTACAAATTAAATATACTTGCATACATTGCTGTCGACAGATTTCCATACACACATTTACATAGTTTTCATGTTGGTGTGTATGTTTCCATCCATGACATCCATGGGTTTCAGTTTGTGTCACTGCAGTATAAAAATCAACTTGCACAGAGCTCATACTTGAGATAGATAATCTGCCCTGACAACATTACATTGGCTTTTATTTGTCAGAGTTACATTACAGTTACATAAACTGTTGCTTGTAAAGGTTTCCAGGTTGATGCATTCAAGTTCTGGTTGGAAGCTTAGTTATTGAGGACTTTGTTCGTGTTTGTTTCATTATGAGCATTTACTTATGCTGGTGTCTCCAACATGTCGCTCAAAAGCTATCAGTAGGTCGGTGGTTGTTTTGCTCGCTTGTGTTGCTCGCTTATATTTGCGAGGAATGTTTGCAAAAATAGGAAAATACAACTGCACCCAGTAAACCTGTTCGAATTTTAATCCAATCAAAAGAATAGTTGTCCCTCTCTCCTCCCACCCATAATGATGATTCATCAGTCACCTGTAAATCAAACGAAGTACAGTGATCCCATGAAGCCAGTTTAGCTAATAAAACCAGCAGATTTAGAATAAACACAGGAAATAGCCAGATCAAAAAAAGGCAGAAAACATATTATTTTCATGATAATATGAAAATGAGTTTATCTTTTCCACCAATGTGAATGACAAGTGTGTGTGTGTCAAGAGGATAAACAGAAAGTTATTACTTTTCTCCTCCCGGTTTAAGCTCAGTGGTCAAAACTTCCCATCTGCACACTTGTCTAGCATACTTTTGACACGTTCAGTATCTCAAGCAGGTCATACCTGATTCCTGATTTTCTCAGATACATGGTTAACAGTAGTCAGTGTAAAGTCTACACAATTTGTATTAAATGGGCAATAATAATAATAATAATAATAGCATAACCCTAAAACTAAACTAAACTGTAAACAAAAAGACGTGCCAATGTGTTTGTGAAACACACCTTTGCTCACTTTGCACACTTTTCATTTCATTCAAGCAATTTTTCCTGAATGAATATGGTTTGGTTGTGCTCTGCCCTATAATGAACTCATAGTGTTTCTGTCAGCAACACTGGCTCGCCACCAGATGATTAAACAGTATGTGAGCTCTACATGGTGCTGCACACAGTGGGTGGGCCCCTTGTCAAAGGAAAGATGCTAATGAGCTAACCCATACTGGTAAAATCCATAGACCCAATAGGCAGGCTCGGAAACACTATGTCCACTGTTTACTGGAGCCCTGGATGCTAATTAAGAGACAACTGGTTTTTTCCTGAGCAGGCGTCTGGTTTTGGTATTTTTCATCCAGTTTGGGAAATGGCAAGTGTTTTCATGTGTAAAACTTCCTCAGTTAACCACACTGTCGTACTGTACCGTATTGTGTGTTGCTCCTAGAAACTTTTCCCTATATCAAAGCCCTCTGGGGAAGGAGTGTCCTGGTGGTCCAGTGGTTTGAGGCACATACCGTGGAGCTGTGATGTCCGGGGTGCAAATCCGGCTAATGACCTTTGTCATAAATTATCTTGTGGAACAACACATTATTTACTGCCACTGGATTTGCAAAAAATGCAGCAAGATACCCAAGATTTTTTAAGAAGCAAAATGCAAAGAGCACAGAAAGGATTTCTGCAAAAACGCACACTACACAAATGTTTGAATAAGTTTTCAGTAAACACTGCCACCATTCTAGGGATTAACCGGTGCGAATAAATGCAAAACACGCTGTACAGACAAAATTTAATGCATCGTGAATTCATGTTTATGCAATTAAGTATTTAGTCTGGTGCCAGTTCTGTAATTCAATTTGAATACATAATTTAGACAACAGAGTGTTCTAGACCGTGTGTTTTTCTTCGGGATGGAACAGAAGAACTAGCTAGAGTGCGACTGTTGATGATGTGTGTCTCTGTATTTGGGTGTGTTAGTGACAGGGGAAATATTGTGGTTGAGAGCGGGGTTGGGACTCCAGTACAATCAAGAGAAAGCTCAACTGCGTTGATATTAAGTGTCATGACGTAGTGTGTGTATGTGTGTGTATGTGTGGAGGATTACTAAAGTGGTCAGAATTTAAGGTCAGTGTAATCACCGGTAGCACAGCACACACATATAACATCCAGTTTCAAAGGAAGAGCCTGCGTATGTGACTATTTTGGCCTGTGTATAGCATGTATGGGTGCATGCACATATTTTCATGTGTATTTCTAGGTGGCTACTGACAAATGACAGACTTTGGAGGAGAGGAGAGGAGAATACAGCAGAGGAGAGGAGAGCAGAAGAGAAGAGAAGAAGTGGGGGGTGTATTGTTAGGGAATCCAAAGGCGGCGTAATTAGGCCCAATGGATCCCAGATGGCTGGCTGTCAGTGACGTGAGAAGAGGGACGAGCTCCTAATAGGAACCAGACGCACACAAGCGCCTTTGAACTGCCGCTGAGAGAGAGAGAGGGAGAGAGAGAGAGAGAGAGAGAGAATCAAACGCGGCATGGGCCATGCGCTCTTGCTAAATAACTGGCAGCAGGAGATGAGAGGAAGTGAGGAGGAGAGCATAGAAGTGAGGAAAGTGGTTTACCCTGAGTAGAGTATACAGTATGTGGTCGTCACAGCCCAGATATGTCAAGGGTCTCATTTTTATCTGCTTGTGTCACTCGCAAAATCAGAAATTCTTCAGTGTTAGCCACCTGCCTAAAGTTGATTTGGACTGAGTCTATGCTGTGACTGTTTTTTGATCTTTATATATCCAGGAAAGGTTTTGCAGAGCGCTCATGCTTCTTTTTTCAGCAGTGCTCTGCTTCACATTTAAACAGTTGCACACATTCATTCACACCTGGGAGCTACCCCACCTTCTAGTGTTGGCTGCTTACCAGGAGTGGATCAAGAACAGAGATCAAGCACTTGGAACGTGGCCTTTGATAATTTATCTTTCATCATTTTCAAATGGAAGGAGTTTACAATGAAGTAAATGTTTGCAGTTAACAATCCAGAAAAAAATCCTACATTGTACACGTGTTCCAGTTGCACATCAATCACCTTAACTATGCAGTGATTTCTTCTTTGATATTTTTTTTTAACTTTACAGGCAACTTAAAATTATTTTCATTTACCACAATTAATTTTTTTCAGCCTATTCTGATGTTAAACCAATTGCACAATGACTTCCTCGCTCAAAGGATTATATTGTATTCACTCTTCCCACTTCTCATTGTCTCACAAATCATGAACACCTGTTGAAAACATGATAACTTAAATGTACTATTTCAGCCAGGCCACAGGGCTTGAAGGAACGAAGCATAACACACAGTATTTGGTTCACAGCGTTTTGTTTCCTCTCGTCCTCTTCAGAGCCGTGGTGATGCCCATCGCCCATGAGTTTTCCCCTGATGTGGTGCTGGTGTCGGCTGGCTTTGATGCTGTCGAAGGACATTCGTCCTCACTGGGAGGATACAAGGTCACAGCCAAGTGTAAGGCTCAGTCAGCCCCTCATTTACATACAGCATACATTCACGTTAACACAAAAGTATGTGAATGACTGTTAAAAGCCTATTCTTGAACAAAACAATGAAAGGTGATATCTCAAGTCAGTCATACATTTCGTTTTATATCCTGTTTATGTATTTGTACTCTACTTTGTACTGCGTTTACTTAAATGATTCCTCTGGTGTTGGTAAAAGTGCGTCCTATTTTTCTAATTGACATCTGCCTTATATGAACCTGCTTTTATCTTCACTTTTTACCATTATTTATGATAAATACTTACATTTATATTATTCTCCCCGAGGAATTGAATGCAGAATATTAGCGGACTCAAAGAAAACTTGTGGTAACAGAAAGCTACAACTAACTTATGGGACAAATTGCACAATTGGCATCAGGTGAAAAGCGCTGTCTAATGCAGCAGTTTTGATCGAAACAAACCTCACTTCTTGAGTGTGACAGAAATTAAAGCTGTGTGGACTGATTTGAATTTTTTGTTTTTGGGAACTGATTTTTAGTCTTAAAATTGAGATTACATACATACATCTTGAATTATGTTGAATCGTAAATGAGGAGCACTATGAATAGAACTGAATGCCATCTACAAGTAAGGAGTCATCACTCTGAACTAATGGTATGATAACAGATCACAACAATTTTGAGTAAGAGGCTGACGTGGAAAATGGGGCTAACTTTCACCTGCACTCAAGGAATCCTTCATTCTCTTTAATCAATATCTATGGATTAATTTCTGAGCAGTCGATATCTGGATCAACCTGTGTGTCTGTCTTCAGGTTTTGGCTTCCTCACCCGTCAGCTCATGTCACTGGCTGGGGGTCGGGTGGTGCTGGCTCTGGAGGGGGGACATGACCTCAAAGCCATCTGTGACGCCTCTGAAGCCTGTGTCAGTGCCTTGTTGGGCATGGAGGTGAGATGTGTGTGTGTGTGTGTCTTTGTTTGTTTGTTTGTTTGTTTGTTTGTTTGTACATATTTTTGTGTAGATAAAGTGTGTTCAATCCTCTAACCACTTATTCTGGTTGCGTCCCAGGTGGAGCCACTGTCCCAGTCCATCTTGGACCAGAAACCTTGTGAAAATGCTGTCAAATCGCTGCAGAGAGTCATCCAGGTTCAGGGTGAGAACTCCTCAGCACAACACACCTTGAAGCATCAGTGAGAGGGTTTGCACGTCACACACACTTTTGAAACGTTACACTAAGTATGAGATGTGAACGTGCATATATTTCCATCAGCTGGTGTGAAGTGAACACATAAATAATCACTCTTCGAATACAAATCAACAAGAAAAATGGTTTTTCAGGAAATTATTTGTTGGGCAAGTTTTTATTGCAACTTGGTTTTGGCTGAAGTTTTTATTTGAAGATGAGATCAAAGGAATACACCTGTTACTGTTGCACCAGCGGATAATCATACCACCATGTTCAACACCTTATACACGTGTGGATTTCATTTTTTTTTTTTTTATTGATAAGCCCAAAATCACATAGTGCTTCTGTACAATCTGAGCAACAAACAACATCCTCTGTCCCTGGACCAGACAAGGGAAAACTCTACCTTGAAACATTACCTTGAAATAAAGGAAGACACCTCCGGAAGAGCAACAGAGGAGGGAAAGTAAAATTACAATCCAGTCATACAAAGATTTTTAATTTTGTAGTTGAACTGTTGTTCAATTCAATTGTGCTACTATTGTATCGTCTTATTTTACATCCAAACATTTTTGGTTTGATAGAAAGAAATATATGGAATATTTGTCAAATAAGGGAAACTTGTATTGTGATGATTCCATCGGCTAAAATTAACAGAAAAATTTTCTATCTCCGTTTCTACAAGATGTTCAGAGTTTCATCTTCACATTTCTGTTCTCTACAACTTTAATCTCTTTATTGCTCCACTTAGCAATCTCTCCCCTGTGTCCTCATCAGTCCTGCTCTCTGGCCATCTCTCCTCCTTTACATCCCTGTCTCCCATCCCTCCCTCCAGCCGTCCCACACACAGACCACCACACAAACGCGCTCACACACACGGACCGCCCTGGCTCCAATTATCTTCAAACACTTCTCTGGCACACGACCTTCGCAACATCCCCTCCTGATTGCACACAAATGTTATCCCAACCAAATTAGATTAATTAAAAATATTTGCAAAGCCACAAGAATGTTAAGCCCATAATTTAGACCCCGGGGTGAAATATATGCAAGTTGCATGCACAGCCAGAACACACACATGCTCATAGATGAACACATTTGCAAACGCAGATTGATTTTTTACTTTCACTGTGTGTCACAGGACTCAAGCCTGGAGACCCTGAGAGAAGAGGTTGAACTTGAGTTTAGATTTTTTCCATTTATATCACAGTCAATGCTTATATTCAGATCAAACAGCTACAACTGGTGGATCAAACACCAAGTTGTGCTTTCTATTAATGCAGTGCAGACACTTTCCCTGAAGGAACCATTGAGGATGAAAACAATACTGAAATACCAACGACTGGGGCCATTAATCTTTCTTTCTCCTGCTTCCTTCCTCCTCTCCCCCTTTTCCATTCCTTTGCTTCCTGCAGGTGAGTACTGGCAGAGTGTGAAGGATTCGGCCGCCACAGTGGATCTGTCTTACCTGCAAGCCCAGAGACGACGGCTGAGACGAGACTCGGACAACGAGGCTGTCAGCGCCATCGCCTCGCTGTCGATGGGATCCCTCATCTCTGACAGGTAAGGCTGATGTCATATTTAATATCTTCTCCTTAAACAAATTTACAATACTGTACTTAATGTATCATCAAATCTTTCTCATTCTCTCATTTATTAAGGAAACAGCCTGAAAAACTGACAGAGAAAGTTGATTCTCTCTGAAGAAAGAATCTCTTGACAGCTGCGTTTAACCAAGTCTCAATGGACAAACACACACACACACACACACACACACAGAGCTATGCATTTGGACCATCAGTGGAACCAGATGTCCTCCTCAGTTCAACCACTGTATTCATTGCCTCACAAAAACTCCTCCACCTGCATTACTACTGGCTGCAGTCTGACCACTCAGATTCAAACACACACTGAGCAACAACGTTCACCTGGACAACATTCACATTGTCATGACGTTTCCGCAGGCTTTTCCTGAAGGGGACATCATACACTGGACTGAGAGAACGACGAAACGAAAGACACCCAGACGCAGATTAATGAAGGATGTTCACTCTTGTAGCATTCGGACCTGGCAACGTAGCATGAACACATGGCTCTGTGACTTTAAACATTCACTTTGTTAACAACTCCCACAAAACCTGCGCGTTATCGCTCCCACTGTTGTAACCTTGAAGCCGGGATCAAAGGTCAACTCGGCTTGCTGGAGCCAGAAGGAGTCGTCCCCACAGGACGTGCCTGTGAAGGGGAGCAGACACGACCTGTGTACTTAAAACATCCTTTGACTGCTTCTGACAAAGATCCAATGAAGGAAAAGATCTTCTCTGATCGTTTTGCACTGTACTGTTCTGTAATGTGAACGGGACAAAATGGAGGAGACGGATGTTGACAATCAAACATCTTGTTTGCTCATATTATGAAATCATTAGAACATTCATTCATTTGACCTATGGCACACATTTTTGTGAATGTCAGCACAAGATGTTTTTTTTGTTTTTTTTGTTTAAGAATCCAGTAATCAAGAGTGAAGCTACAGTGAAGTCTGTGATACATATGTTTCATATTGTTTTGTATGTCCACATATTTTCTTAAATCTTTTTTCCTTTTTTTTTCCTTTCTTTTTTTTCTTTTTTCTTTTTTCTTTCTTGGTCTGTCAGGCGAGCACATGCAGCAAGACTCCAGATCGCTGAAATTATTGTTATTGCTCCCGGACAGAAAAAAGGAGACACATCACAAGTGCATCCTAAATGTACAGACATATTATAGTTTGTATCGGTGGCACTAGTCACAACGAAGCGTTAATACCTCTAGTCACTGGAGTATCAATATCAGGGGAGAAAGTTATGACTCTGAAAGAGGTCCTTTACACGTCAGCAAAGACAGAAATCACCCATGATGCCTCAGTGCAGCTTGACCACTCAGAAACGATTGTATATGTGACAATGCAGATCACATCTTCTCTGTCAGGAGGTTGATTTTGACATCTTGGATGAGACTCGCATCCAAAGCCACATCGTCTTTATGACAATCACACACACAAAGTGCACTTACGTTGCCCTCAGGAACGGGGGGGTCAGAATGACTTGGGTCTTAACCTCTGAACTTTGATCATGTTTGTTAAGTGGACCAGTGTTTCTACCTGTGGATGAGCATTCCTGCTGTATTTTGTAAATTTCTTCTATACATTTATTTCTTTTGTACAAGGATAAAGTGAGCTGTCCTTTCTGTCATTTTACTAGCGCCGTTCTGTTTATTGTCAGCGTCTGGGATGTTTTGCTCTAGGACCAAACAAGGACATTTTAGCAGTTAGGATGGAGCAATAATACTGAGATAGTTGAATATCCACGCATTGTAGTTGGACACAGGTTAAGCACAACCAATGTTTATGAGAACAATGTGCCGTCCCTGTACTGGCATGGCTTAAAGAACTTAAAAGACTTTGAAAGTTTGTGAATGTTTCTTTTTTCCAAACAGTTGAGCAGCACCAAAAGCACAGGATGCATATGTAAACAATTCATTTATAAAAAACAAAAAACAAACCTACACGACTTTTATTTATACATTCAGATTCTGTTTCTTTGAAGTGCTCTTTGCATGTCTAACACAATTTCGATGGTGCTATAGGTTATTTTTTTAATACAGTATGTTTGCGCTCTTTCTTTCTTTCTTTCTTTATGTTGCACTGTGTAGCCAACTCAAATCCTGTCAAATCATTGCTAATCTATGAAAATGTGAAAACACATGGCGATGAGAGAAAACAGAGCCGTTTCAGCTTCGCATCATGCGGGACAGTACTACAGAGGTGTGTCGCTTTACGTAGTTTTACAAGGACGTTCGTGACAGCGACCTAACATATCTCATGTCTTATCTTTTGTCTTAGTTAAGGCAAATGACTTATTTTTGTATTTGATCTTAAAATGAATCCCATGCGTACTTAGAGACCAAATTATGAGCCCATGTGCCTTGAAGTATCGTGCTGACCAACCTGTGTGAGGGTTGCCTCGACAAAGTGGATCCTAATTAAAACTGCAGGCCAAGTCCAGTTTTATCAGAGCTGACTGTCTGATTTTTTTTTTTTCTGTACAGTGTACATAATGACTTTATTTTGGGTTTTTTTGTCCGTCTTTTGTCTTTTCTACTATGTTTGTTTTCCTAAAAAATAATTAATAAAGGTAAATTCTATACATTTTAATAAGATGATTCATTTACTTCTAATGGAATGCTCCTTTTTACTTTGCTAATTATGTGTCAGTACAGAGTTTCCTATCATATCTGAGTTGCTGAGTGCCGACATGTAATGTATTATTCGTTTGATTATCAAAATATTGGACTTATATACGGCATCGAGAAAAATTTTATTGTCCGCAGGAGCTAACACGATAAAGCTGATCAAAAGCAAATGCAAAACAATACAGATGAAACATGATCAAACAGCAATTCGACTACTTATGGTTAAAAATGAATCCTCTACACTGGCTGTAATCACTTCATCATCACTTTGGCACATTTTACAAGAAACCTTCTGATTTTCTTTTTTTTGCATTCTTTATTGAAAAGATATTTTTAAAGCTGCAGGAAATAGCTGACATACACTGATTTTTGCATTTTAAAGTACAACTTTCTGCTACGCTCACTAATAACAGAAAAACTGGAGTAAAAATATACGGAAGTTGAGTGGTGGCTGAACTGTGATCAGTGGCTTTATTCATTCTCCCATGGCCATTTTTCATTGAAGCCAAGTATAATGCATAAGCAGACTTGAAGTAATACAGTGTGCATACATCAAATTCACAAACAGATACACGCAAAAAAAAAAAAAAATACACAGAAAGCTATCCAGTTACTACAGCACAACAAAGTAGAAGATCTGCGTCAGATTCCTCGTGCTCTTCTTTTTCCCACAAGACGGGGCTTTGAGAGCCAGAGCGATTAGCTTATTAGCATTTTAGCTGTAAACATTCATTGGCTGTGACCGCCCTCTAACCATCACTGTGCCATTGTCATTAGTCATCTTAATGTCTGTCTGGCAGTGAGTCATCCCATGTGAGGAGTCGGGCGGATGATGGTTATCACGGTGTTACCCAAGGCACTTGAACCAGCAACCATTTTGTTTCATTGTCACCGCAGGCCAGCTGTTTGTTTCTTTCTTTGTTTCTTTCTTGTTTTCATCATTTAAAATGTTCAGCGCTTGACTGGACCGTCATGTCTCCTCCCCAGTGTTTCAGAAACACTCATCGACGGTCAAGAATACATCTCAGTGTCATGAGTCGAGCACGTGTCCGGTGAAAGAGAAAAAAAAAAAAGTTTTTTAAAGATTAAAAAAAGTGGGGATGGCCAATGAAGCAGGAACAAATTTCTACTTTGAGTTTTGTGAATTTTCCATTTGTTGGTTTTCTGTAGAGATGAGAAACACAGATGAGTTAACATCATTAAGCATAACTTCTTTAGATAAGAAGACATGTATCGAACAGTGGCATACTTGTGCAAAAAAACAAACAAACAAAAAAACAGTGAGAGCCGGTGTTGAGGTTATAAAATCAGTGTACAAACAAACGAACACTTCTGTTTAGTGGAGAGTGGAAAAATCCCTACAGCTCTTTAACTTCAGCTTCTCCTGTTTTAACAAGCAAACATTTCATCTTGACCGCTCTCACTTCTCCCTAATTACATTTTGCCTTTCTGTGCTACAAGAAAGAAAGAGAGAGACAAGTTGTCCCACAAGGGTGACGTCCCATCCCATGACTTTCATTATGCCATAAAAGCAGGAACGTGTTGATTGACACACAAAGGGTTTTTTTGGGGGGGGGGTTTGTCCTGTAACAAAGGAATGGGCAAGCTGTATTCTGCTGTATTCATTTGCTTTTTCTTTTCACACAATAGCGGTAAAGCATACTGCCTGGTTGTACAATATTTAATGTCACATCCTTAAGATATTCATTAAATCAAGCCTCATTTTTTATGCTGCTTGGTTTGCCTTTTTTTTAGCCATTCAGTGTATTTACATTCAGTAATTACCTCTCTACATTATATTTTTATTGGTGGTGGTATTGGGTCCACCATTCCTGCCCTGGATTCAGATTACCAGTAAAAAAAAAAAAAAAAAAAAAAAGGTGCTTCCGGAGGTTTTTTTGGAGCATTTCATTTTTATTTTACACTTTAAAAATGATTTAAATTTACTTTGATTTGAATTCATAAATACATCTTTTTTGCTTCTGTGAATTGTATCTGCGTGTGAATGTTTCCAGACAGATCCTGATGCATTTTGGACTCCTGTTGTTTGGCCTTTTGTTGCCTACGTGTCAAACCAGAAGTCATTCCTTCATGGCTCTCTATCCCTGCAGCTGTGTGAGAAAGGCCAGCACATACAAATACATGCACAAGCACATATGCATGCAGTAGTCAAATGCACACTCACTTACACACACACACACACACACACACACAAACGCGCGCACACACATACACACATACACACACACACACACACACACACACACACATACACATACACACACACACACACAAAACCCTCCCACCTGCACTCAGCTCACAGTTTGGCTCTCTAAAAATAAAGATGACTATCAGAAGCCACAACTTCTGGATGGGGCTTTTAAAAATGCAGATGAGCCGCAGAGGACTTTACATCTGGTCCTAAATCGGTCCGGATTGAAAGCCAGAGATTTAATGTGAACAGAAGAGCATCCAACAGCTGGTCAGTCCAAACTGTAAAACACACACACGCAAAAACACACGCGGACGCAGCAGCGCCAGAGGTTCCAGCAGAAGAAAGAGCAGTGACAGGCATTCTGAATATAGCATAAACAGAAGGGAGAGTATTGTTTTTTCCAACTCAAACAAAACAATCCTGTCATTCTGAAAGTATCATGCTGAGCCAGACACCCACATGTCCTTAAATCATGCTCATCGAAATGCTTAAAACTGTCCGCAGTGCATTTATGTTCATGTGTGTGCATGCTATAGCCTCTCAAGGAAAATATTCTGAGCCTTTCAATGCAGAGAGCAGAAAATATTAGGGAGACTTGTACTTTCCCTTTAGTACACTGATGGTGTGAAGACAGGTAAAGCCAATTATCCAGTTATTTCCTTTGTAAAAACTGTGGTGGGCGGGAAAAATAGCAGGAACACCTTGCAATTTACTGGCATCCAGTTCCTCAACATGAATTACAGCCTCAAAAATTACCACTGAATTAAATCACCCTTTAAAAAATTAAAAACCCTAAACATTAGACACTTACTGTCAAGTGTTTCAGTTATTTTGTCCACCCCCTAACTACCAGGGTTTTTAAGCTTTCAGCAATCAAGAGGTTGCAACTCAACATTTTGATGGCATCCTTGATATTTTGCATACTGTGGGTATTCATATGTATGAGTGATAGACTGTGCAAAGTACATGTAACCTCTTAAATATGCATGCTGTTGTAAAAGCACACACACACACACACACACACACACACACACACACACACGCATGCATGCACACTCTGTCTTTGAAGTTTTCCTGATTCTTTCCAACCTCATCTCTTTCCTAAAATTGAACATTCAGGTCAGTACCAGGCCTTGAGCCTCTGGCACTCTCTGTGGCGCCCCTGCAGAGCCGATGACAACAGGCAGAGCAGGCAAAGTGCTAGGTAATAACTACCGCGCTGCATTCAAGGACGCTTGGCTCCACGTGCAGGGGCCTTGGCTTTCCATCCACAGCGCTGACTGGAGCCCTCGTCGTCTGCGGCAGAAGCCGCTGGAGGTTTGACAATATAGCAGAGTGGAACACCTGCAGTGTGCACATGGCCGGCGGCTGCATGTGTGTGTGTGTCTGGACGATGTAATGTATAGATGTTTTAGCATTATGTGCCATTCACTGATTCCTGCACATTGTGTAATGTGCTCGTAATCGTTTATATGTCTGCTCACACATCTGTGTCAGTGTGTCTGTGTGTCTGCAATGTGTTTACCTTGACCTGTCATCTAGCTGATTAAACATGTGTATTCCCTCCTAGCAGAGCAACATAAATTCATCTCTACACGGTCTCTGCACCTCTTCATATTACAACCCTTCGCTCTTTTTGCAATTAAATACTTATCTTTTACGTTGTCATTTTATTTTGAAGGACTTCCTAGCTGCCTTTTCGAAGAAATGTAACTCTAAGTCTTGTAAAACTAAAACAAAGAGAGGAGTGAGATAAAATCACTGAAACAATATCTGTAAGCGTATTCCTGTTTACTAATCTGCAGATGTGTTCACACACACACACACACACACACACACACACACACACACACACACACACGCGCGCGCGCTCACAAACACACACACACACACAAGCTAATTAAAGCCCACTACAAACGAATACACAAATACACACCAGTACACATGTACTTGCGCTGACATACACAGGCCCGTGTGCCTGACCCTAACCCTGGTACACACACCTTCCTAATACCTCACAACTGTTTCCAATCTAAAGGTTCCTGCTTGTCTGGGCCCCGGCGGGGCCTGATTGCACGATACAAGATCCTGAGGAGAGAGGGCAAGGCTGCCGGGGGAGAGAGGGAGAAAGAGAAAGAGAGAGAGAGTGATGTGCCTACACTTTTTTCTCTCTCCCTCGCTTTTCCCCCTTTCATGCTGTACCTGTGCAGGAATCTGATGTCTGTTAAAACGGCTGAAAAAAAACAGACCCTGTGTGAAGTCGATCCTACAGATTCTGGAGGAAAACATTTGTCTTAAATACATCAGAGGTCTGTGAAACACTGGAGCAGGAGAGTTTAGATTACCACGATAATGTGCTGTTAGCTCATTTTAGTTAATAAAATGAAACAACCAAGGCGCTCAAAGAAGCTCTTTTTACATTCTATCTAAGTTGCTGCATTTATCGTGGCAAGTCTTGTTGTTCGTGTTATTTATCGTGGCCATGGCCTGAGTCTTGTCAGCCTGAGGAAACCTATTTTTAGAGAGGAGTTGTTCATGTTGATCAGAGTGTTTGGGATACACGGAGGTTTATTCTTGATGTATTTACAAGGACAAAAAGGTTTACATTAACCGATTGGCAGAGAGGTTTGCTCATAAACTGGATGTGTTAAGAGAATTCACATAGGACAAAATTTACAGACTTTTGTTTTATTTCTTTTTCTACTAATGTTTCAACACTCAACACTTTCAACGCTATCTGATTTTAAAATTATTTATGCATTATGTCTCGTTGGCTGATCATTTTTTAATTTTTATAATTTCATGTGAAGCATTTTATTTTGCAGTCTTACATGACAGACTCTATACAAGCTATTAATTACATGTAAGTTAAGTTTATTTGGATCCAGTTTTTACTTTTATAATGTAATATTTTTATTTAACAAGAAAGTTCTCCTCAGTTTGACATCCAAAATGGCAGAATAATTTGCACATGCTTACACAAACCCATCTTATCTGAGCAACATAACAATTATGGCATTTTATGTAACAACAAACAATTAAGCATCACTCAACAATTAACAGCATTTTACACTCTACAAAATCTGTAAAATAAATAAGTTAAATAAGTTTAGCAGTTATAGTGATCAGCAAGCAACTGAAAATAATTTTGTGTCATGAAATTGTTGAAGATAATCTAAAGCAGTGAAAGTATGAACTAAACACATTCACATTTATATTCTATTAACTCAAACACAATTTCTATTACAATTAGATTATCTTTTTATAAAATATTATTAAATAACATGGAACACTTTCATTTGCACATTTGCATATAAATTTTGAATTTCAAAAACTAAGACTCTTAAAAAGTGAAAAGAGTGTTTTGATTTCTTCAAACTATCTTTATACACCTAATGGCAAAATTCATTTCTTAAGAAGTTTTATATTTTTTTTAGTAAATACATTTAATTTTATTTACAGTTATTGTTTTCCTACTGAACTTTATAGCTGCTCACATTACGAATTTGCACAAATTGTTAAGTCTGTGATGGGTCTCCCAGAGAAATGGTATGCTGCATTTCTCACAAAAAATCATCAAGTGAAAATTCAGAACATGTGTGGATGTAGTTGTTTGTGTTTTTTTAATCTATTGTTGTTTTCTTTTTAACAGGATTCCTTTGAATAAATGAGCAGTACATATTTGTACTTCGGCTTATTTTGTTTGTTTAGTGCTTCATCAGTTTTTTTTTGTGGAGCTACAAGGCTAATGTAAAATAATGTACTGAAAAACTCTTGCTGTTAATATTTTGAATGTGAAAATAAATACCAGTACAGATGAAACATGTGTACTCATGTCTCAGAGCTGATGACATGGGGAACGCAGAAGTGTGTACACATGTACGTGTTTGTATGTATGATTTCTGTATATGTTCTAGCATGTATCTGTACACTAAAATGTATTGTGTACTTGTATCTGTGTTTGTATGTTGTGTCCATACCTGAGGGGCTGCAGTGAAGCGTCTTGTTGCACTGGACTAAACTGTGGGACCGACAGGGGAGAACAGTGGAAGTGGAAACAACGGAGGGGAATAGGGTGAACGACGAGAGGTTTTAGTTGCACGTATCCAACTGTGGATGCTAGTAGATGTAGTCGATTAATGGAGAGAAGCATTACGGAGCACAGAGACTGAGCAGGATGAGAATTGTATGCAAAGGTTTGAGGTGAAAAGATCAAGAACAGACCAAAAGGCATGAATTCAGATGTTCAGAGGTCAGGAAATGGATGCAAACACAGACAGAGGCGGTGGGGTGGAGATGTGGAAACGAGAGGATTTAGGAGAAAAGTTCGAAGGGGGTCCTAGTGGCTGGTGGACATGGCCCAGGCCCCCTCCATCCTCCAGACGGAGAAAGCATAGCTGAGTCTTTCGTGGGCCAGGTAGTTGCAGCTGGCCAGCTTGGCGTCCATCTCATCGCTTTGCAGCACCTGGTAGAGGAAGTCGATGTAGCGCGAGGCCAGCTTCAGGATCTGGATCTTGCTCAGCTTGTCTGAAGGTAGCGTGGGGATGATCTTGCGTAGAGAGGCAAAGGCGTCGTTCAGGGACTGAGTGCGTTGACGCTCCCGCACGTTGGCTATGACGCGCTGTGAGTGGAGGTCCTCGAAGGGCTGCTCTGGCCTTGGGCCCAGCGACGTGGGGGCCAATGACACGACTGTTGTAGGGCTTTTCTTCAACCTCTTCGCCCCAGATGGCAGCAGGCTAGTGGGGCTGCCGGTGCTGCTCTCCTCCGCCTGAACGAGGCTGTCCTTCTTTGGATACGGGGAACGTTTTCGGTTTCCTGTTTGGAGGGTCTTCTTTGATCCTCTCTCCAGTTCCTCTTCGCTGGCCCCCAGTCCTCCTTCAGGGGAGTTTGTGCAGGACACCTCTTCTCTCATTGTACCCTCCACCAAAGACTTTCCACACTCCACTGCAAAGACAGGATGCTCTAAGGCTCTTTTTCACTGTTTACCCCTGCTGAGAGCTTCAAACCTGAGTTCGACAACCTTGTGCAACAAAAGTCTTCTCCTCCGTCAACCAAAGTTACGGCTGCTGAAGCTCCATCAGATGGGACGTCGCTCTGGCTGTCCTGCTTCTCGGTCACCTTGTTAAATTTCTCACTTTCACATTCCCCTCTCAAACTGGCAGACAGAACAACAACAAACCATCTGACAGGCAGGTCCACCTCTACCTCTTTTATACCTAAACACTAACCCGGGGTCTGTGGGCACTTCTCATTGGCTCAGCGGACTTCCAGAGGGCGCGGTCCGGCCCGAGACAGACAGCAAAGCAGGAAGTGAGCATTAGCTGGGCGGGTGATAGAGTAAGGGGGTAAGTGGCGCTCTCAGCCAATGAGAAGGGCTGTGTCTAATGTTGCAGAGATGTCTGAGGCTTTATGGGTTCCAGATTTGGACTGGAGCGCCAGTCCGCAAGCAGCCTTGTGTCTGCATTCTCGTTCATCAATTAATTATCAGGGCAGATATCAGTCTAAACCTTTTATTTCCAACAGCCATCAGTGTTAGCTTTAATGTTGACTACTTATTATATGGTATTTTCATGATTACACATTTTTAAAGCTTTTTTTTTTTACAACAAATGTGCAAAATAAAAGTCATAAATCCTAAGTGCTGATGTAGTACTAAACATTTTTCATTTTCTCCTTTAACATGAGAACAAGTGTGAGTTCACACTAATGTTTTTCTGCCATGAACTTTACCATGCTGATAACCAGACACTATAAAAACGAATCTGTTACACGACAGGTCACAACATTGACCGAGTCAATGAAAATACTGCAGTTTAAAAGACTGAGGGAGGATTTATGTGTTAATTATTGCACTTTATAATGTGGAATTTGTGTTTATAAATGGCACAAATTATTCATTTTGCCATGACAGATGGTAAAGTCCAGCAAATCAAAGAAAAGTCTTTTCATAAATCCGTTTAGCCGCAGCAGCTTTAAGCAGATCTGAGAGAAAATGTGAGGTCGTGAAAGCATGCATCTTGGAAAGAATTTCACAAGATGAGCTTTTTCCTGAACAAATGACACATCACTGTCTCCGAAACACTGATGTACAATGAATTACTAAAAACTCTTAACACCGGACCGGTGCTTGTTTTATGAAAATTCTTGATGAAAAAACACCTCTAACATCACTGCTGACGTCAGCTGTCCTTCTCCTCTACGTTGGATCAGGAAGGGAGCGCAGACAGGACCCTAAATAACCCCTGACCTCAGTGGCCCGGTGACCTCAGTCTGCAGAGGTGAGAGAGCACCTAATTGTGCCATCCATGGCCTCGAGGCAGAGCTGACACATGTTCCACCTCCACACCACGAACCCATCTGGGTCTGCAGCCACTTAAATCCATTTTCTACACATTTGCAGACATGACACAGCAGGCAGGTTCTTCTTGAGAAAATGATAACGTACAGCTCGGGCTCATGTTTCTTCAAACTGTTTTTAGACAACTGAGTAGAACAACCACCAAATTGAACAAATGATTAAGTCTTGCATAAATCTGCTTTTGAATCCCTATCAGTTTCCCAACATTGCATCCATTTATACCTTCATGCGTCACAACAAGAGTGACTCATGTGTGGATCACTGCAGAGAAATCTGGTTGGGAGTTTTCCGCCGCTCGAAGCTGCAGAAATTTTGTACTTTTTGATGACAGCATACTTAATGGTAGCTTGTACATTTCAACACCTCTAAACATATTATTTTACAAGAGTCGTTACATCTTTCATGTTTCCAAAGATGATACAATTCAGTCACTGTCCAGAGTTACTATATGAAGACAAAGAAAGACATTTTACCAGAAACATATTATTTACCAACAAATGTTTCATGGGTTGCAGCTAAATCTCATATCATTTTCTACAGCTTCAACAGCTTCGACCCGACAATTTGGGTGTGATTGAGGCAGCATTTGAAGTGCCTTATGTGTGGAGAGCGGTTCAGAAGATTTTTGATGAGCCCCGTGATTGCGCTGGTTTACATTTCATTCAGAGAGTGATGTTGGACGGAAAGTAGCTTGATCCCAGTTGGGTTCAATCAACTGAGAAGAAAGAAAACTCATCTGGCCATCAAAGCAAGGCCGTGGACAGAGACAGTGAATTATACGAGGTTGTATTTACATAACAGGCCAAGTCAACTCCAGGATTAACTGGTATTAGAACTGGAGCTTATTGGGAGCTCTGGTGGAGACAGTGGAGGGACAGGAAAGTCATTGTTGCTGAGGCTAATCTCAGGAGCTGCCACTTACCTTTTAGAGAATGCGTGGCTGTGAGCCACTATCATGGAAAAAATGAGCTAACGAAGCGAGTAGGCCAACAGGAATGTCGTGGCACATAGAGGAACAGAAGGGGAGAAAAAAAAGAGAGAGACAGAATGGGAGAAGAATAGGAAAAGGGGAAAAGAAAAGAAGAAGAAAGGAGAGGGAGAAAGGAGGGAAAAAAGTGAGGCTGTCCAAACAGAACCAGATGCAGGAGTGTGGAGGCTCGTTTGATCTCCGTCCTCATAGGCTGATTGATGTTGCACATTTCATTTCCTTGTCAGAGTCTTGACATAATGTTTCACTAAACACTCAGGTCCTGCTCTCCTCTTCATTTATTTCCAAGGGGGTCATAATTTACCCTTTCTGGAACTGAAAATAGATCATACACATCACACACATATCAATATATATCAATATATATGGGCCTACACATGAACACGGTGGGGGTGGATATCAAAGAAGACCAATGTATTGTCTGTTTCTGTCCCTACACCATATGGTCTGGTCCTGACTGAGATACACCACTGAAGAGCAGCCATGTTGAAACTTTGAAGTTCAGTTCAGTTTCTCTAAGTTCGTAATGCAGTCAGTTCAATTACCATCACACACCAAAAGGTCGAAGCTCTGCATTGACGTACTCAGCTGGTGAGAGCGCAATGGCGTGACCAATCATGTGTTTGGAAATTCACACTGGCTCAACAAAAGGAACCAATCATTAAATTCCTCCTCACCTTCACCCTAGGAGTTTCTTCACCCTCCTGGCTGCTGTTATTGATGTTTGCACACAGCACACTACACCCTCCTCCCCCCTCATACCCATCCTTCCACTGCTCCATCCCTCCCGAGGAGCCTATAGTGGCACAAAGGCAGACATCTGGGACCCATTTCCCCCCTGGAGAAGCCCTTCCTGTGGGGTATCCACTTAGAGGGGTTCGGGAGGAGTGGGGCTGGGGGCTGGGGGCTGAGGGGTGAAGGTGCATGCTAGGTGGGGGATGGTGTTGATGGGACTGGGCGGGGTGGGGTAGGGGTGGGGGTGGGGTTGGGTTGGTGGGTTCTTGCAAATTAACAATGAAGACAATGTTTTTTGTTTTGAACAAAAACGTAATCCGTGAACACAGAATCATGTCTTCACCTGTCTTTTCTAGTTAATGGCAGTTAAATTAAAGGAATGGTTCAACATTTTGAACAATACTCATTCACTTTCTTGGCCATTACAATACCATTCTCGCGTATGTACGCTAAATATGATGCTACAGCCAACAGCTGGTTAGATAAGCTTAGCACAAAGACTGGAAACACAGGGAAACAGTTAGCCTAGCAGAAGGTTACATAATTCACCAACCAGCACCTCCAAAGTTCACTGATCAAAACATTATATTGTTTGTTTAATCCATACAAAAAAGCTAAGTTTAAAAACGACATTTTACACTGGGCACCAGACTAGCTGTTTCTCCCTGTTTACAGTCTGTACACTAAGCTAAGTTAGCAAGCTGCTAGCTCTAGCTCCCCGGATATCAGTCTTCTCATCTAACTCTTGATAAGAAAGCCAATATTCATATTTCTCAGAATGTCAGGCTGTTCCTTTTAAATCAAATATTTGAAGTGACAAATCTGAATCATTAAGAGATTACAAGGCTGAGTTTAAAAGAATTGGCAGAAGAAGGCAGTATAGAAACATGTTTCTAGAAATTATAACTTATAAGATATTCTATCATTATATTATATGACTAATGTGTTGAATTGAATGGATCACATGTCCTTAAAGGCCCTGAAAAAAAATTCTCAATCAGCTTGTTACCACGAGCAGTGGGAACCTGTGCCAAAGTTTTCTGCCTAAGTGAGAACAGTTCTGGTTATTTCACAGGAGAGATTTCTGTCTGCGCTGTTTTCGTCTCTGTTCCTCTCACTGGTTTGAGCTGGAAACAAGCAATATACCGTATATCTGTGCACCAATCACAGTATTTGAATCAAAATGTAATGTTGCGGGTTTGTTTGCTGAAACCTGATTAACCCACGCCCACACGGTCCTGATGAAGCAGATCAGCTACATTCTTTTTTTGAATGTTAAAAATCTTTCTTTTCAAAGTTGAAGTTTGATTGTCGGTAACTCAGTCTTGAGTATAAAACGTTCACATCCACATTTCCATAACAGTTAGCAATTCCATCTGTTGAGGTGATGAGATGAAGATTTTCTGATATGATTGAAAGCTCCAGAGCAGCTACTAATCAGACCTTGAGGTGAGACTTTTTTGTAAGATGTCTATAGATGCCTGTAACATATGTGTTTTCCACATATAAAACCACAATCTTGCTTTAAAAACACTTCCCTCTCCCGCTGCGTGCAAGCCTGTATTATTCTTGTTTAGCTGTGACTTATCTTCTCGTATTAGACCGTAATTTATCATAATATTTAGTGCTCAAGCTTCCTTCAAATGTCCCTGCTTTCATGTGTAATTTAGCCAATATCCTGCTCTGGCTCTGATTACAGTGTTTAAGTGCTGGGGTCCGTCCATGGCACATTACAAACAGTCCCAGTGGAGCTCACAGCTGAGCTGGGGATATGGCATGCTGGGCTGGTGTACGCTGAGCAGCAGGTTAGGCTGGATATAGATTCGCATGGCTCACTGCGGGACATCCAGGGAAGAAGCAGCGCATAATGGTTAAAAGCTTATGTCCACCGTAGATCAAGAACTGTTAAGATGAGTTTCGATACTACATCTCTAAAAAGTCTTTATAAAGAGTTGTAAGTTGTAACTTATGGATTTGTCAATGGTTAATAACTAGTTAATTAATCCTTTATAGATTGGTCTCAGGCCATTTATAGGAACAACTTTTGGGTTGCCAAGTGCTCCAAAAAGGTAACACATTACTATAAGTCCCTGTATTTAGCCTTTGTAAGCACTAGAAAAAAAATCCTGTAAATGGTTTAATAACTCATTATAATGTAGCTGTAAACAGATATAAGGATATTTTAAGTGTTAATTAATGATCAACAATTATAACTTCTCTCACGATTACATATTTTATATTATTACAATATAGTATATCATTCATTATGTGTTTATACACCAGCCTCCATTTATGGGCATCCACAGGAGCATTCATAGTTAACAAATACATTAATAAATATTTATAGCTGCTTAAAACTGTATTTATAATATGTTATAAGCCATTTATTAAATGTTTATACATTGCCTGTAAATGCTAAATAGGGGGTATTTAAGTAAAATGTTACAAAAGAGTTATTAGTAGTTATTAATAAATGGATTTTGCTCCAGATCCTCTTGCAACTCTTTTTATGTGGTCATGTCGTCCAATCAGTCACAACCTGGCAACCTAAACGTTCTTCTCATTAATGGCTTAAAACTGATCATAAAGTAGCGGCATATTATTTGTTAATACAGCCAGTAGGTAGGCGACAATTATAAATTCTTCATAAAGGGGGTTTCTTATTAGAAATGGTGCCCAGGTTTCTTTACGCAGTTTGTCAGTATTCATGTTACACAGAAGTAAACCACATACATTAAATATAAAGTTAAATACAGGTAGTAGATGTCACGTAAAGGTTGAAATTTGCTTGAATGTTGCATCATACCATGTCCATGTGTGCAAACAGCAAATACGATATGGACATGACAGCTCCATGTGATCGGTGCATGTGATAATGTGATTCAGGGGCAACACATAAGAAGAACAGTTGGACAGTAACTTCTACGGGAATAAAAAACATAGATCTTTGTACTTTTGTCAGCATCTGTAATATAAACGTAAAACAGCCTACTTCAGTTAAAGTTCACACTGTTAAGTCTAATCAGCCAGGCAGAAAGATAGTGATGTTACCCAGTACTATATATAGCAAATTATCACATGGGACTCATTTTCGCTGCTGAGTCAGCCAGTCAAATTCAACATGTTAGGTTCACTTTTTTTGTAAACACTAATAAGACGCTCAGTGAGTCAGCAGATCAGAGCTGACCATGTGGCCACTCGGGTTGGAAAATCCGGTTTCAGCGTGAACTTCAGAAATGAGCTTATGAAGCCACAAGACTATTGCTTACAGGAGAACTTTCATAAAAACTTGTGCACCTCAACGCTGACCACTAAACAGGGACAAAGAGATGATGATGGCCGTTAACCATATGTCAAATACATGTGGATAACAAGGGCAATCAAACATCTTTGTGTGGATTGTAAAATCTTGATCACATCCCCTCTCTCTGCAAAATTTTCCCTTGTTTTGATTAATACATTAGCTGGGCTACAGTGTCCTGTCTACTCAGTCTCCACTGCTGTATATCGGAATATCTGGGGATTAAAATAGCAATGACACACCTTTTTGGCCCTCTATGAATGTGGTTCCTTGTTAGAAAAAACAAAAAAAAAACCCACACCACAAATCAATTTCTTTAGATAAGGAGCCTGGCAGGGAGTCAAACGCTGCCTTCTCCAACCTCACACTTCAAATACTGGTTACTGGAAGCAGTGTCAACCTGGGATCTCAGGGATTAGGCACTATCACGCATCCAGTTCTGTCAAACGGACAGTGCAGCACTGTCTGCAAGGTAGAGAGGAATGCTGCGTTTCTACAACAGAGCTATTGCATTAGAAACATCAACAGAGAAAGCTTCAAAGGGGTACGCCTTCACATTGAATCAATCCCCTCTTCCATTAGATTAGATGACCTTACCAAAGTTACATTGCGCTAACGTTTCTTTATGGTTTCTCAAATCCCTCGCTCTGGTTCTGGTTCCCCCTGTGAAGCCACTTCAAACAGCCTCTGCCATGGCATATCCCTTTGTGCTCTAAAACAGCAAATATGTGTCTCTCTAAAATGTTTCAGATGCGAGCTCACAGTGGTCCCAGAGGCACAGACAGCATCGTGCACAGAAACACAAGAGTCAGAGGAGGGCAAAAACAATAGCTGAGTGTAAAGGTAGGGCATCTACTGTGCTGTCGACAGGCAGGTCTGGAAGGAGAGAGAGTCAGACTGATTGATGAGTGATGGGAGAAGATGATGAAGATAGAGAGATGCAGAGAAACGGGAAAAGAAAGGAAAGGAAATAGAAAATTGTGTGGGAGAAATCCTGCAGTGGTAAATCAGTGTGGTAATAGGAGAGTGGGGAGAGGAGGGGGGGTGCACAAAGGTCTAGAAACATATGTTTCAGTTTGTAAATAAAACAGTAAATTGCTATGGATATTGCTTAAATATCTGTGGGCTTTGTACCACGCTTTGCGGAAGTTCCTCGGAAATCATTCTGGGACTGCCTTCTTAAAATGCCAAAGCGGCTTCTTAATGTCAGAGGCCATCTGGTTCTCGACCAATTCAAGATGTTTGCTTTTCATTTAGCTTTTTTTCCCCCCTTCTGACGCTTCTTTTTTTAGATCAAATGTTTCACGTTTGTATTATTAATACCAATGTCCATATTTCGTAATTGAAAATGTTAGCCAGCACGCACCATAGACACAAAGCTGGGAGCCCGTTCACCTTTTATCAGAACTGAAAAAGCAACAAAATACTTTTACACAAATGCAGTTCTGTGGTACTTGAGTATTTCCATTTTATACTGCTTTCTACTACTACTACTACACTACATTTTAGAGGTAGATGTTACTTTTTACTCCACTACATTCATCTGACAGTTATAATTACTTTAGTTACGTTGGAGCTTCCATTCAAAACATGTAATCAACCTATAAAACTCTCTGATGCATTGCTATTGATCAAACTACTCAACATTATAGTGAAAAGAAGCTCTTCATCAACCAGCTACAACAATAAAATACTGCTTTTACAGTAATGCATCATTAGTAATAATAATAATAATAATAGTAAAGGGTCAGCGCTAAACTGCCCAAGGTAAAAAGAAAAAAAAAGTTTCGGTCACCAAAAACTGAAAAATCATGTAAATTTCATAGAAAACAGGCCCAATGGACGCCAATGAAGCCTTGAAAGTTAATGCAAACAGTTCCTACAGGTGCCCCAACTTTTGTTGATTACTTGCAAACCCTCTGTCTGTACGAAGGCAGTGTTGGAACAAACTGTGTTACTACGACCTCTGATGCATAATTAGGACAATACTGTACTGAAGGAAGTAGTTCTGTAAATTGCTGTAAGGATGGAGAGAAAAAGACAAGTAACAAAGGAAGACAGACTGGTTTGTCAGGGGTTCGTCCCGCAGCAAGATAAGGGCCCGAAACATTAGAAGAAATTACTAGACGATGGCTTCGCACGATGGAAGACCAGCACAGTCTCCAGACTTAAACCCCATGGAGCTGGTTTGGGTCGAATTGGACAGAGGTTGAAAGCAAAGCAAACTACAAGTGCAACACATCTGTGGGAACTTCTGCAGCAGTGTCGGGACTAACTTTCTGAACAATATTTGATTTCCATTGTAGAAAGAACGCAGCCGAACGAGTGTGTTCGGCTGCTTGATGAGACAAAAATTTTGATAAAATTTAGTTCAACAAGAAGATTCCATGATTCCTAATTTTTTTTAAATCTTCAATTGTTTATCTGTTCTAAGCTTAAATTTCAGAAACACTAGGACACTAAATTATGTAAATTTAAATAACAGCTGGTTTGACTGGTGGTGTAACACTTTACCGTTCTGAGGCCTAGTGCTTTAACATTTTATTACTTTTGATACTTACTTATTATAAATATTTTGCAAGTGTAGTATTGCGACTTTGACTGAAATAAGAGATATCAAAACCCCCTCCACCACTGCCTATTATAACCTGATGATAAACTGCAAATACCGAACACAGAGCGTTTACAGCAGTGGTCGAGGAAGTATTCAAATCTGTTTACTGAGTAAAAGTCATAATACCATACTGTAAAAATATCACATTGCGATTGAAAGCCCTGCATTCAAAATTTTGAAAAAGTAAAAGTACTAATTATGCAGACTGGCCCCTGTTAGTGTTATAATATTTTATAACTGGATCATTATTATTTATGCATGTAAGCAGTACTTTAATGCTGCAGGTGGTCGAGGTGAAGAAAATTAACACTAAACACTTTACATTCTATTGGGTAGTCTAACCCATAACAAAGCATCGCATCTTAAAAATGGATCACACATTTGGTCTGTAAAATATTAATCTGAAAAGAGTCTGGTAACTATCATTGTCAAATGAATTTAAAGGAGTAAAAAGTACAATATTCCCCCTGAAAAATCATGGAGTTGAAGGGTAAAGTGGCTTAAACTAGAAATACACGAGTAAAGTAAAAGCAGCTCAAAATTGCACTTAAGTACAGCACTTGAGTAAATGCACTTAGTTACATTTAGCTGCTCATAGTTTTGCACCTCTGCTTATGTAAAATTATGAATGCTGGACTTGATGAACTGATAATACTTCGCTGTTACTACTCATTTTGATGTGTTCACAGAGAAAGTGGACAGGTGGATGTTCACAAAGGTAAAGTGTGTTTGTGTCCCCCATGAATAATTTCAAATACTTGGACTCTCACGTCATCTGTTGAAAAAGTGTGTGTGTGCTCTATAAAAGGAATAACCTCCCCAGTAGGTTGCTTGTTACAGATTTTGATTCAGCTGCTCTTTAGTGTCTAATTGTACAGGATGTTTAGGATATTTGTGTTATTTGAACGTATAAACTATTGTTTCCAGTCTCAGCGCACTCTGCCAGACCAGTCAACTCTTGAGTCAACTTCCTTCCTCGATTTGAGTAGAAAGGAGTCCTATAATTGAATAAAACGAGTACCCTCCCTCTCTTTACATACCACACAAAAACACACACACACACACACACACACACACACACACACACACACACACACACACACACACACACACACACACACACACACAGTTTTACAGGATGGTGTATAAACTTAATAGGACGCATTTGGTTCCAAAGCCCCCAGCTTGCTCAGTGGAAAAGTGAGCCGGATTGTTTTTCAGTTTCTTAATGTCGAAGTTTATAACGACCAGATAAAAAATGTTGCCATGGTGATTTAACCACAACATTGCAATTACCTTGATGCAATGAGACTCTGGGGGCTTACAAACAAACCAGTGTAACGCAATTAAGATATAAGTACCACCAAAAATGTCCTTAAAACACAGAGGAAGGATGCAGGAAAGTAACACAGAAAGTGAAATAATGATAGTGGCTTCTAAAGGATCAAAGTTACTGATCTTTCTAATAAATAATGAAACACTACGCCAAACTCACTTTGCTCAGTACTTAGCATAGTAGGAGTTTTTCCTAAACAGCTGCGGGATGGATTTAAGAGACACATTTTGCACCAGATATTGTCCTGTAAACAAATCACTTAATGAGGTATAATGCACCAAACAAACACTGATAGCGCCACAATAATTCAGTCACATATTTTTCACATCAACATCAAAGTCCTTCTATCAGACGGCTACCTTAACAAAATCATACACCAAAAACTCTCCACACCCACCCCCCACCTTCCCTTTGAGGGATAAAATAAAAATGTGGATGGATGGAATAATTGCCTGACTTCAAAGTGCAGGTTATTGGTCTGCATTTGCTGTTGCAATTGCAATGCTGTGGGGTGTTTTTTCATCATAAACGTGGCTCGGGTGGGTTGGAAAATTGGTTCATTCCTCTCATGGCGCAAATCCCACTCTAATGCCCAACACTGACCCTCCTGACCTGGGAATGTGTAGCACCTTCAATCTGCTTCCATGACACTTTCTCATGTTACATGAAAGTCACAGGCCTTATGAAGAAAATAACAATTTTCTTTTCTTTTCTTTTTTTTTTTTGCTGTTAAAATTCCTTTGAAATGTAGAATTAAATGTTTAGGGGAACAGAAACTGTACAAGATGTCGACAGATTCTTTTTTATGAAAGAGGAACAATTATTAGCCACAGGCATGGCTATTTTAAGATTGCATTGCAAAAACACACCAGTGCCCGCTGGATGTCCAAAAACGCATTTTATTAACATGATTCTCAGATACGCTCCTGTACAAACATACACTCCTACATTCAGTCAAGTGATACATGTGGCTGCTTCATTTCTAACATGATAGTGTACGAAGAAAAATTTCGAAATATTTAAAGGAAATCCAGAAAAATAATCTCATTAAGCAACGACAAAAATGGTTTTGATGAAGACGATATATCATAAAACAATATGAATACTTGAGCATGCACATTAGTGGTATCACTGCTGTTGTGAATCAAAGGGCCAACCGAGGGCCATCGTTACACTTTTCATATCTAAGGTTGTCACTTTCTTCGTGTGTCTTTAGTAGCATCGATAAAAATTGTACAAAAATCATTCTTTACATTAAAGATGCCCCCTTTCGTAGTTCAGAATTGTATTGAATCAGGGCCTGTGGAATTGCACATGGATGCATGCACTTTGATGTTACAGGATTTTAGGGTGACCTGCCCTTTCACAAAACCCTGGCACACTCTGTGAAAGCAGTGTTTGGATGTGCGTCAACAGTAAAGCATCGTATTCACCACTGTGATATACACATTTTGTCATTTGTATGTGCAACTTGTGATGGAAACATGTCTGTCATAAGGCTATTTCATTGTTCACTGATACAGAAAAAAAAAATAAAGAAAATATATAGATGTAATTTCACAAAGATAAGATGTAAAACTCATGTACTGTACATGTTATTTAATTGTTAGAGGAGTTCCTCCCTCTAGTGGCTAGAACATGAAACTGCAACTGATAATTACCGCTGAGGAGTGTGTTGAAACACAACAATTCTCTTCACTGAGTGACGGTTAAAAACGACCATATTTTGGATTTATTTTGTCATCAAGAAATCGTGCAGATGCATGACTAAGCAGAGTGTTGAGGAAGTGAAAATGTAAGAGAATAAAATCTACCGGGGATCATATAAAACGGGCTGGGATTTGTCTGTGAAGTGGCAAATCCTGCACACGTGAAATAGAGGAGGTTTGGGGGAGAGACTGGTGCTCGTCCACAACACAAAGTAATTGAAACTCTCCCCTGATTCCTCTTAAAGTGTTCTCCGTCTCTGCCACACTGTGACACTCTCAGGTCGGGAAGCCTGCACAGTGAGTGTACTGTAGAAGTCTTGAGTGGCTACTGTGGGATGTTTAATACCGTTAGAAGTCACTGAGGATACTGATGTCGGCAAACTCTTTGCGGTAGCGGTGAGCGGACAAGCAGAGCAGGGAGGACCACTTCAGGCTCATGAAGCTCCACACGGCGGACAGGTAGAGGCTCTGAGGGTCAGTCAGGGCTGTGGGAGGGGGAGACACACAGATTAGCCTTCAGCACTCTGCACAGAGGAGTGGTGTAATTTTTCACATTCACGCACGTACCCCCCGTCCAAACACATAGTAAATGGCACCACAAAGATCTTTGCAGCACCGCTACACCATGTGGCCAAAAGTATGTGGGCATCACACCCACATGTGCCTGTTAAACGTCCCATTCTAAAGCCATGAGCCTTAATATGCTACTTCCACAGCTTCCACTCTTCTGTAGAGGCTTTCCACAAGATGTTGGAACCTGCCCCCAGAAATTTACTCCCGTTTAGCCACAAGAGCATGACTTAGATTGGACATTCGTGTTGGGTGATAAGGCCGCAAACCCTATTTATTAAACTTCTAAAAATTAGACTTAGGACGGCTCTAAAGATCCACCTTAAAATAAAAAAAACTTCTCCCTTGAGAGTGACGGATAAGACACATTTATCGTGCAACTTACTCCTACTTACAGCAAAAGCCAGTAACCTTTGAGAGCAACTCTCCAGTGACTGATAACATGTACAGTATGTTCAGAGGAGGAACTGTCAATAAGAGATAAGGATTTACCTGCGGTCTGTCATATCAGGCAGTCTTTAACAAAAAAAAAGTATGATTCTCTTTAAATACATATGTAATCAATTTTTAAGTTCATTTATTTGATATCCTTAATACCTCCATAAAGAATGTATAAATAGTGATTATTAATAGGGATAAAATAAAAAGAAACTAGCTGAAATTGAAGCAAAAACAAGGCAGGAAAGGAAAGAAGTTCTGCTGCTGGTAGATGTGGTACAATAAAGAAATCATATAATAAGGAGGAAAAAAAAAATAATGCCAGCTTTATTCTTGTTCACTTCAGCATATTAAGGTTAAGGTTACTATAATGTCTGTCTGTCTTGGATTTAGGGAACTGCTGCATCAAACAACCATTACAAACATTACCAGAAAAGCACATTAAATATACATTAGATAGGCACACGTTTGCAAACATTTGCAAACATTACCCTGACCGAAACACACCTCTCACTTCACACACATATAGGCCCCCACACAGTTGATAATACATTGCAGTTATCTTAGACCCCCCCCTGCTGTTCTGTCTGCCCTGTAGGAGCTGCCAATTGATAAGTTCAACCGACAGAGGTATGACTGAGTGTTTATAGCGGCTGTGCTTCCACTGAGGGACCCTGTACCTCCTTCCAGAGTTCATTAGCACACACTCAGAGTTCAACACATGGGCGGGGTCAGAGACAACCCTGTCAGCCTGCCGAGTAGTGGACTGCTCAAAACTGCCGTTTTAACCAAAATTAAAAATATTTGAGCTTTAAACTTGACAGTTAGGTTTCCAAACCAGCTGGTAATACCACAATGTAAGATGGCCTCTATAGTTGCTCTGTAAAAAAATGAACATAGTATTCCTGCAGACACAAAAAATGCTGAGGCATTTTCGCACAGACACTTGCCAAATGTGTGAGACAAATTAAACCACAGGGCTCTAGTCTCCAATTGACCTGGGATCGAACACAATTTCTTCAGCTTTACGTCAATTAATGTGCAAGTGACGCTCGTCACACCAGCCCACAAACCTATACACTCCAGTTTTACGGCTGGCAATATTGGAGTTACTTGTGAGTAAACTAAGGATAACAGTGTCGTCTGAGAATTTCACTACAAATTGATTAAGCTGGGAACTGATGATTATTATTGATTATTATTCATCATGACCAATCACTCCAGAAAATATCGAAGAAGCTGAGTGTTCCAATCGGTTTCTATGCTGCGGCTATCTTGGACCCACTCTTAACCAACTTAAGACACCTATGGGGCTTCTTAAATTTAAAAACATGTTTAACTTTTAAGAAATTAGAAAAATAGCCCTTATTCTTACATTTGGGGCGTAGGAGTAAAAGTGAAGGATTTTTACTTCTATCTTTTACTTAAGCCCAAAATATCACTTTTAGCAGTTTTATAATCGAGCCCTGGCTCGCAGTTGCTGTTCCACTTCATCTCAAAGGTTTAGGATGGGGTTGAGATCAGGGACCTGAGCAGCCTGGTGAAGTTGTGCCACATCAAAATCAGTAAAGCCATTTCTGTATGGACCTGGCTTTGGGCATGGGGGCATTGTCAGGTTGAAACAGGAAATGCCTTCTTCAAACTGTGGCCACAAAGTTTGAAGCACACTATTGTCTGTCTTTGTTTACTGTAGCATTAAGAGTTCCCTTCATTGTAACCAAGGGGCCCTGCCCGAGCCATGAAAAAAGGACACAAAAATGTGTTGACACGGTGGCCTTGAACTGATGTTCAACATTTATAAAAAGGGAAAAAAATCTTTGTCACTGAGACAGACGTAACTATTTCTCCATCGATAGTAGCCTTGAAAAATGAGAACTTACTGCATTAAATGGGGTTGTTAAAGGGCACTATGGGAACTGTAGGAAATCTGCAAGTTAAGTAGACATAATAAAGGCAGGTGGAGTCGAAGTGGGGACATTAACATCCACTGGGGCACTCTACTTAGGTGTCTGCCTTATCAGGTCAATCCACTTGAGACCTTTATCCTTTAGTATTTTTGTTTATAGTGACTATTCACAGTATTGCAAAACAAATTTAACGCCCGTTGCAGTACCTTGGGAAACATCTGTACAACTCCAGTCTTTTGTGTTTGATCCTTCTTAGGAGAACCACTAATAGAGGGGATGATAAACAGGAACTGGTCTGATTCTACCACAGCCCAGTTCACCAACACGCTTGGCAAAGAGCAGTGTCAACTCCAAGTCATGTGAAACAGGAGGGCAATGGAGGTGAACTTACACTCGTTGTTGCTGATGGCAACAGAGAGGAAGGTGATGAAGGCTATGATTGCCAGCAGAGAGAAGAAAACCCCGATGTAGAAGAAGAATTTGAGGCCCTTCAGCCAGGTCCTCCAATAGTCCTGCAGGTACATGATGTGAGTGATCAGGGCCCAAAGTGCCAGCACACCTGAGGGACAAACACATACAGTTAAATCTTATTGGACAAGTTAATTTTCAGAGGACTAAATTGCTTTAAAAAGGACAATGGTGGACAATCTGTGGTTTTACAATTTTTAACCATTTAACAACAAGTTTTTTATTCATTTTTCAAAACGTCGGGCAGCTACTGCTTCTGTGTTATTTCAATATGCTGTGAAAATCCCCATCCAGAAACTTGAAACTTTTGTTTTGTTATTGGTGCATTGTAATACAGTTGCAATAGGGTATTGAAAGTACTGAAAACTCAAAGTACTGCATTCAAAAGCTATTGTATGCTTCCATAACAACAAACCCTAAAGTCAAACAATTAGCTGATGTGGATGGCATGAAAACCACAATGTAGCCTAAATTAAGGAGACATTGCTCTGACTTTTTCTCGCCCAATACTGATTAACTCAGGTTATCTAGAGATTGTGATTGCTGATCCAACACAGGTGCTCTCTTTTCCCCGAATTCAAAATCAGTATCGACCCTGCACCAGTGTCAGGGATCGGTGCATTCCCCGCCTAAATATTACTTTCCTTCATTAGAAAGCTTGATTTTCAGCAGCTGACGCTCAAATCGGCGGCCCAGAAGTTTGGAAAACAATTTTAAAAAACTGATGACATGTTCAGCTAACGGTGACAATAATGTAAAGAATATAATGGGCTACAACGTGCAAAACCACCTTTAAAGGCAACACACTCTCAGCCATTTTAACTGATCCTATAGCAGGACATCAGAACACAGCTTGTTGCTGAGTCAATGAATTGCACTTCTTTCTTCATGTTCCTTTTTTAAAATTATCTATATTATATTATATACAGTTGCAGCATTGTGAAGCTGGGCAACATTTCACAGCTAAGCCGGCATCTCCCCAACCTGAGCCGAACTGAGGCCATCTTGACAGCAGCTTCTGCTCCTGCCTCAGCGTTTCAGCGAACGTTTGGTGCACATGGTTCTACAGCGAAGAGTGAACTCTCTGCCATTTTCAGAAGACTGTGATCACGAACACGCTTAATTCACAGTGTCAGTGTATCAACAAAGCAGGCACGGAGCTTGGTTGCAGCCAGCGCAAATGAAAATACAGCTTTTAGTTTTCAGGGAGTTTCCAATTCTCAGATATCAGTAATATTTCAGTGATATTTCAGATTATTGCCAAGTTTCCAGAGAACGGGCTTAACTTCACGTATGTGGGTCACTGATCTCAGTTGTTGTGAGAGAATAAGGACAATTCTGTACCTATGATCATTTTTCATTTTATGAAATTTTTATCATTTTGGATCCAAATCACGAGACAGTCCAGACTAGTCAGTCCGAACTTTGGGAACTGATGTGTTTAACAACCACTAAAACTGATGACAGTACATCCTGTGGACTGATGAGTGCAGGGTTTATGGATATGGACTTGCTAATCTCAACAGCGGTTCAAAGATCAGATCCATGGTTACAGCCCATTGCGTAATTGTACATAAAGCCAACTATTCTATATTTTTTGGTAAACTGAATGGCATCTAACGTTATTTATGAAATCACAAATCTGTGCCCATTGTCATATGCAAATCCATTTAAACAATCAGAGTGAAATCAGAGCCACACTCAGAAAATGACTCACTCCAAACTCACAGGATCATACTATTGTCATGTCAGTGCAATATTGTTTACTCTTCATTAATACAAACCATTTGCCCTCAGTTGTAAACACTGTCATGCCCTCCAAGCAAACAATGGTTTCTAATTATTTAAGTACGGTATAAAATTCGACTTGCTGAAACTTGAAATGAAAAGGAACCAACATTTGCCTAAAAATGTAGGAAGACACTACAACATGCTTTGGAAAATGGTTTAAAAGAATGTAAAGTATGAGTGATTTATGTGTGGGATAAAACAAGCAAAACATTGATATTGCGCTCTATATAATTTCTTATGGCATTTTATAACCAAGGAAAATTGCCATAACAACCCACTGAATTCACAGTTAGTAGCTTATACTTTAATCTTTCTGCACCTTATAATGCTTATTACCAAGGTTATAGTTAACTTTTATAATAGTTATGATTCCATTATTCCAACAAAAGTTTTTCTTCATTTAAGGTAAAAAACCAATGCAAAACATCCTTTTACAGCTGAAACCTGTCAGTTAAAAATGAAAGCTCTGCAGCAAGATACACTAATATTCAAGAACAACTTTGCAAGACACCGTTGATCAGTTGACACTTCTGCCCTTCAAAAACAAGGGTGAACTGTGAACTCTGTCTCACTTTAGACTCAGTCAGTAGGTTTAGTAACTAGGGCACCTTCAGCCAGAAGAGAGGGGGGGGTCACTGCTGTTTAGTTCCAATTCCAGTCTGCAGCAGGAGACATCACAGCACACACAACACATACTTTAAAGACAGTGCAACAGCTGAGGACAGACAGCGGCGGCGTTTACCTGACAGTCCTCCCATGGCTGCTGTCCAAGGCTGATTGAACACAATGTTCCACATCAGGAAAGCAGAAAACCCCATGAGGACACCAAACGAGGCATAGCCGATACTGATGTACGTTTTGTTTACAGCCATTGTCACAAGAAAAACAGAGGCGACGTGGGGCAGAAGCAGAGGCACGAACAGAGGAGAACCGAGCGCACGCGTGGGTGTGTGTGTGTGTGTGTGTGTGTGTGTGAAAGACAGGGTGAGAGAGACCGAGACAGAGAGAGAGAGAGCAACGAGTTGATAATTTCAAAACTGCATCCGGTCAATCTGCAAACAGGCCCGAGAGGACAAAGTGTGACTAAATGTGTGTGTCCTGCTGACTAATGGTTGTCACACACACACACACACAAACACAGGCTGAAGTGTGAGACATGACAAAGCGTTTTTTTTCTGTCCAGCTGTTAAAAAAAAAAAAAAAAAAAAAAAAACACACACACACAGCTTGACTCTACGTCATCTGACACTAACCAAAGAGACCTGCTCAGCGCTGCAGCTCTCTGACATGCTGAGGTAACAGCGCGCCCCCTACAGGAGCAGAGGACAATTACAACAACTGACCACACGAACCCTTGTGCTTTGTTGACTTGTGGCTTCACCTCCTCATTGTTCGGGGTCCCATGGAGCTCAGTGCTGTATGTGTACAAGTAGCAACAATAACTGTCAAATCAACCAGAGCTTTCTTCTCTACTTCTGACCGTACCAAAAACTTCCCGTTGCCACATACAGAGCTTGCACGGGATGGCAAGAAAATACAGAGATGACCGTAAAACATTTTTATTACAACAAAAGAGCAAATATTTTATGCTTTATGGGCTACACATGGGAGAATATATGTTCCTTTTGTCTGCCAAAAAGTCATTCAGAGAAAGAAATTGTTGTTATCCTACATAATTACATGACTTGCAGGGATGGTGCTGCAAAAACAAAACAATTTTAGTAATGGATTAATCATTTAAGTCATTTACTTGAGTGCAAATATTACCTTGTTCCAGCTTCTCAAATGTGTATGTTTTCTGGTTTCTGATGGTAAACTGAATACCTTCTGACATGATCAACTTGAGCTTGGGCTCTGGAAAATTGTGATGGCTTGTTTCACTGTTTTTCTGACATTTCGTTGACAAAACGATTAATCCAATAATTGCGTAAATTATTAGCAGATTGATCAATATTGAAAATAATATTTTCAGTACATGTAGCCCTAGAACATGGCGCCTTTGGAGATGTAAGAGGGTTAAACATGGCGAATCAAAACAGCTATTTCTAATTGAAGCAAGGATTTGGCTGTTTCAACAGTCATCTCAAAGTAAAAGAAAATACAAAAGGATCAAAATTGTTCCCGTCGGTAATGAAAACATACTTGAATGAGAGACAAATTTCAGAACACAAACTTACTTCTGACGAGACTCAATGGAACTAATAATAAAAGTTACATATTTAATAATGCCAGTAGAGCAGTAGTGGTCAGAAAATGTACAACATTCAAGGCGTTTGCAATCTGTTAAAACTCACAACCAACCACCTGAGGATCAACGTGTAGTGTATTGACAGCAGTGTGACGATGCCACAAACACTCAAGCTGTGACACCAGTGTAAAATACACTTGGCAGGTAGTAACAGAAAAAAAAAAGAAAAAAAAAATCATGCAACTTCTTCTTCATGACCTTGATGATAACTTTGTCGTGGTAGATGCGTTGAACCAGTATGTCTTCTGTGGAGAAGACAAACAGATTACACCATGACGTGCTTGTCGCCCTCATCTCTCCTTGGATGTGCCAGGGGTATGAGTGGGTCGTCTTCAGCTTCAAGGCTCCGTCCCGGCAGACCAGGAACCCGCAGTCGAGGAAGCTTCGGAACCTGATACATTTGACATGTACCAACCTGAAACTGGGCTTCCCATCGGGGTCGTATGCCAACCCATCAGGCAGCGCACCCAACCATGGAGGGTTCGGGTGGACAACCAAACCACAGGGGAACCAGTTGACACACTGATGCTGACAGTATTCCCGGAGCACATCAGTCTTCATTTCCTCTTCTATCTGTGCTGTCTTGCACCTGGGGAATCCGTTCCTTATCTTTGATATCAGGCGCTCCGCGTGGCTCTGTCCTGGTTTAAGTTTGCAGATCTCCCTGAAACAGCTGGTCAAGCACAGTTTCCGCAGCTCCTCTACAGACTCCTTGCATCCACATGTGGAGTGCTCCAGACTATGTGTTGCCTCCCAGGTGATCTGCTTGACGTTCACATGATCCTGCTCCTTGGCACTGAGGGTAGGAAGGGCCGACACTGGCTCCAGTCTGTGATAAGACAAGGGAAAGAGCGGTTGAGGGGGAGCGTCGTCGTAAGTTTTGTAATCCTTACTTGATGGCACAGGGCAGTTGTAGGACAAGGGGGCAACCTTTAGGGACTTTACCAAAAGCACAGTCCACCAATTCCACATCTGCTGTAAGGCCCATTTTAGCTATCAGAGGCTTCTTGTCATTGGGAATATCCCTCACTGAGCCTTGCCAAAAAGGACTGGCAGTCAGTTGGTGCAGAAATTAAAGATTTGTAGGGCATGATCCTGTATGAAACAGATTAATAGTATTTGCTATGTAAGTAAATGGGTAGCACTGCATCAAAATAAATTATAGTCATTGAGTTTTGCCATTCTTACGTTGGTAATTCTAGCATAGTTTTCTGCAGGGATTTCTTTGACTTCTTCCATTTTGATTTCCTCCAAAGAAAAGAAAAAAAACAAAACTTATTATTCATGCTTCAACTGTTAAAAACAAACCAGGCTTGCAATGTGAATAAAACATTAGATACCAGTCCTTAAGGGCATTCAGATATTTTTCCACTGTTTTGATTTGATAATTGTCTTGGACATTCCTGGACATCTTCTGACCTAGAAACTACTGTAAATTCATATTTTTGTGGAAGTCTCATTTGACTGAGTAAGTGTTCAGTTTGTTTGACTCAGGGAGGGAAGAGTTTAAGAAGAAAACCTCATTTTAAACTGAATTAAAAGCTGGTCTTAAGTGAGCCAGAAGGATAAATCTGTATTTCTTGGTTTGAGGACAGCTGATGTAATTTTCAGAAATTAAATTACGAGTACTGACTTAACTGTGTGGTTTCAGACTGACCTCTGGGGGTGATTATCAAATTAAACACTGGAAACATGATCCTGTACGATTTACTCTTTCCCATGGCTGGAGAGCTGCATTAAAAATTTTCATGTTTTCCCAGACACAGTTGAACACTGAAACAAACTATATACATGCACTAGGGCTGCAAAGTGGTATTTGCACCCGCTTGATCTATTAGATGTTTTTTGCTGGATCAAGTAATTACCAATTAATTAATCAATCAATCAAGTAACTTAATTAATAATATCTTGCTGTGTAATGCTGTACTTTTTTGTTTTACTAAATTAAACTACATTAAACAAAAAGGCACATGCTACATTAACGTGTTTTGTCACTACACTACAAAGGTTCTCCAGCCTGGCACTGCCAGGTTTATTCATCAAATGCTTTAGATCTATGGCGTTCTCAGGCATTTTGTCAAGCTTACCGTTGTCTTTGACGTTTTATTATGTTTTTGAGATTCCTGACTCTCACTTGCACTTTCTTCTCTTCGGGATAGCTGTGAGCAATCTGTGACTGCATCCTAGTCCAATGAGGAACTGTCCTTGTGTTCATCATTCGCTTCATCAGCTGAGATAGTGGCTGAAGAGTTGGGTTCTTACTCCACCACTTTAATGTGGTACAAGTCAGCGATGCAGGGCATGTTTACGTCTTCCTCGCCTAGGTCAATTTTCACACAGCCTGGGGCAACTGTGTTGTCAGCTCCCCCCAGCTCTTGCTGTTGTTCTGACCCCCAACTTATTTCACAGTCAATTTGCTGTTCTTTAAGTTTTTTTTTGGCTGTGGCTCTGATATTTCCCAGTCCACCGCAGTGTTCATCTCAGGGGGCTGCTCCCTTACATCTGTGGTTTCTGCAGTGCATCCATTAACATCTATTGTGGGGAAAAATGAACAAAAAACAACAATATTTACTAACTATACATCTCTTGCTTCACTTTGGGTATAAAGAGTCTGTAGACAACTACTCCATCCTGTAGAGTAGTTAAAAAAAATGTTTTCTGCAAAATCTTAGTCTGTAAAGTAGCCCAAAACATACAAATGTTTTATTACACACAGATACTGAGGCACCTAAACACTCTCGATGTTTTTTTTTGTTGTTGTTGTCTTGATGCTCGTGTTTTCCTGACGTTTGGTCTGTTTATATTTCCTGGTCCTGAGTAAAAACTGTTTCACATTCTTGAGTATTTTTATAGTTGGGTAGAAATTAGGTAAACATACAGAGGTAAAAGTATAAAGTAGCATAAGGTGGAAATAGCCAAGTGAAGTACAAATCACCTCTAAACTTTAGTTTGGTGCAGTATTTAGTTATATTTACTGCCGTGGTTACATAAGGTGACAAGTTCAAAATCACAGCACAAAGCTAAACCACAACAAACTACACTCAGCTGTCAGTTTATTGGGTACACCTAGCTAAACCTAATGCAGTCGAATACAACCGCCCTGCACTAAGTCCTACCTTCATGAAGGCTATAATGTTCAGTTTTTTTGTTGAAACAGTGTTACAGAGCCGTTGATTAAACTGTGTGACCATTTTGGGGGCTGTAGATCGTGGTGCTGTTGAACTGGACTGCATTTCACAAAGAGGTGTGTCCATTGTTTAGCTTACCCTCATTGATTTGAATGGGGTGGACAAAATAGGAACACCTGTCAGCATATCGCAATGCAGTTCAACAGCACTACAGCCTACGTCCTCCAAAACGATCACGCAGTTGAGCAAACACCTCTTAACACAGTTAAAATACACAAAACAAAACAACAACAAAACCCCTGAACATTATAACCTTCGTGAAGTGAGGATTTATTGCCGGCTGTTGTATCAGACTGGATTAGATTTAGCTAGGTGTTCCTAATAAACTGACAACTGACTGTATATTCACACGTAGCATCGCATTGGAAGCTGTTGTGAATTCATGACTTACGCTTTACTAATATTCCTGTCAAAGGTATAACGCAAGAGTCCTGCGTAACGACGGAGGTTAATCTAGACTGCTAACGTTAACACGTTTCATCGTATACTTCAAACGAGCTCATTTTCAGGTCGATGCAGAAACTCAGTAACTTCCCTACGCTGTAACTCAGTGACCCAAGTAATGTTGTAGCGACTACCGTTAGTCGGCTGAGCTTTGGAAAACGGAAACTCGAGTGGCAGACCTATCCTCGGTAACGTTACCCCCGGGTGTTGAGCATCATGTGCAGTTTGTTCCGCAGACGTTTGTCTCGCCCGTAATGCGCCTCCACCGTAGTTTCAACTTCTCAAAGTATCTCCACCGGCGCGGTGGCAAACCGCTCAGTTAAAAAGCTCCGGAAAAAGTCCGGAGTGTGGTGTTCGACATTTTGAACACGAAAGTTACACCAAAATATTTTGAATGTGACTCAAAAAATAAAACTGCAGCGAACACCCTTAAAAACCTACAACCACCATTGAGAAAATTCTTCATTTGTATTCAGGCGTTTAGCGTCAACTCGTTACATTAGCGCCCCCTGCATGGCGGTCGGAAATTCACATATAGTTGGATTTGCAAATAATATGATTAGGTATCAATTAGATATCAATCAGAATACTGTTTTAAAACCAAGCCCATGACTTCTGGGGTCCTCAGTAGCACATTACCATATCACATATTAATTATATATTAATTTACTATAATTATAAATATAGTATACAGTATATAATCAACACAAATTAGGTCTTATGCATTGATGATGAAATAAAATATGTATAAGCAATGATAGTAGCAAAACAAATGGATGATTAATAAAATATATTAAAAATAAATGCAGGGTTGACGTACAAAAGGAATCATCCAAACATTATTTTAAAAGTATGATTTCAACAGTTCTGATATTTCTCTCTCTCCACACTTTATATAGAACAGAATTTCAAATGTCTGCACTGACTGTTGTGTTTTTACAGATGCCAGCAAATGAGTAAAATTTACGGTGGCCGAGAGAGCTCAACGCAGTGCAACTTAGGGAAACACATTCAAATAGACAAAACACGAGCAAATTGAGAAAAACATCTTCATCAATTTGACGACACATGCGCTTGCAAACACAAACAACAAAACCAAATACGGAGGAACGCTGCAAATAGCACAGACTGCAATGGAAGTGTTTCCAGGGGACACAAAAAAGTGATGAGCCCTGCTGGGACATGCTTGTTGTTCAATGCTTTGTGACTTTTTAAGTAACTGAAGTCGCCTACTTATCAATGGTGTCCAGGCGATGTAAATGCATTATAGCTGTACTGTACGCACAGACATCTGGAACAAATGAATCCCTGAGATTTACTTGTGTCAGAAAGAGGTGACCTATTGGGTGGCACCCTAACTACAACTTCATCCTCCTCCTCATCCTCTGAAACTGAGTCATCTCCGTGACCTATGTCCAATACTGTTAAAAATTTAGGATACTAAGCAATTTAACCTCAATTGGAATCCCACAACACACTCAAAGCACTAATCACAAAAAGTATTTGGATTTTTTTTTTTTTTTTTTTACATGTACATATACATATACTGTATTTCAATACTTACTTTTTGACAACAAGGGTTCAAGGGTGCAGATGTACACTGTGATCCTTTGACAAGCCTTTCCAATGGCCTCTTTGTAGTATTCAATGGTAGAGGATGTGTCAGCCCCAGGGATATTTTTTTATCTGAGAGTCATCAGGATAGAGCAAGACGTATACTCCATCTTCCATGTCTTGGTTGTAGTCTTTCAGTTCTTTTCATGGCAGCTGTCAAAAGCTGCTCAGATGACCACTGGGGTTCAACATGTAGAGGTATGGTTTTCCCTCTTATGGGCTTGAAGCCATTCTTGATCCTATTCATGATCCCAACAGAAATCTAGATCAGAAATCAGAAAAGACGGAGGACAAATGATAAGGACTGTTGTGTCTGACAACAGCTCCACAGTGTCAAACATCAGTATTAACATCAGTATTAACTTACCTTCATTGTTTTCTTTGATTTCTTTTTGCTCTTTGAAAATGTCTTCCTTTCTGTCTCTTTTAGTTCTCCCTATCTCATGACCTGGCAAACAGCTGACTTTGCTGGAATGGCACATGCATCAGTCACACAGACAGACAGACAGACAGACACAAACAATAGACAATCAGAGAGAGAGAGAGATTGATTAAAGGTAGTTCCTATAATTTGATGGGATTTGACTACTGTCACTATGTTGGCTGACAGCCAAAAACATCTAATATTACATTGTGGCACAGTAGATAATATACAGGAGCTCGGTAAGATAATGTTGCCGTCTGGACACAGTTTGAGATGACCCATGGTCTTCACCTGCAGTTTCTAGACAATGTAGAAGCGGTCTTCATAACAAAGCTTGTATCTCGCTCACAGGAACTGCAAAATGTTGGCAAATTCCTTCAATTTGAGGCCACAGAAAAAGGACAATACAGTTTGATCTGGAAAGACGAGTGGACTCAAGTTAACATGTTATACTGTATTTTGTTGCTCTTTCTTTCATTACCAAAAGGCTCGGTACAAAATTTAAAATATTATTAATGCCGTCAAACTGCAACTCATTTCGACTTTTTTTTTAATGACCATTAATTAAGCAGTTTGGATTTTATTTTCGTCCTTGAACGTTATCTGGTGATGGGTCTAAGTAAGTTAGCGTACATAACATGTGCGCTAACATGACGTTAGCACACCGTTGCTCAATAATTTATCTGTATTTCGTCAGATTATTTGAATTGTCAGGCTAATAATAAGCAAAACAAACCAAAAAAATCTTACATTTTTGCTCATTTTCCAAAACCACTGAGGAGTAGCCGACTTCAATAACTTCAAAAATCAGAACATTGAACAACAAGCACGTCCCAGCTGGGTTCTCCGCTTATATTTTTTCCCCTGGAAACACTTCCGTTGTAGTCTGTGCTACTTGTAGCGCGTTTGTCTATTTGGTTGTGTTGTGAGTATTTGCAGCGCATGTCTTGTCAAATTGATGACGATGTTTTCTTAATTTGCTTGTTAGAGATCTTCTCTGTTATTATGAGAAGTGTAAAGTAAGTAATTAATTAAATCTAAGTAATTAATGGAAATCACTTTTGTCTATTTGCATGTGCTTTCTTAAATTGCAGCTCTCTCAGCCACCGTAAAAAAGTGGGACAAATTAGTGAATAAATTAGCAGAAGACGCTATAATAAGAAATGACATGAATGTATATTATAGCAAGACTGAAATGAAGAATGAAAGAGAATAGGCAGATGTCATGGCTAGATTAACCTGCTTGGGGAACCAATGAACTATGGGTTCTTTATTTACCCCTGCATTTAGTCATATGCACCATGTGATAATACATTTTTGACACTCTGCCCCCCAAGTCCCAAGACAGGGCCTCAAAATCACATAGAAATAGAGATAACAGGCCTTAGCATTTCAGTTGAACTCGTGATTTAGTGGTGCATACCTCTAACAAATTGTACAGGACACTAAAAGACATACAGTGAACCCGAGCCATTCAGGGCCCTGAGAGGCAGTAGAAAATCCAGCACTGGTCAATGGTTATATAACATTAAATGCCAAGTGTCATGAGATGTAGCAAAAGAAGGAGGGAGATAGGATATAGCAAATGTTGAATACGATTATCATAAAAGACTCAACAGCATTTAAGGCACCCCCCCCATTCAAAAATCAAGTCACTTGGATGCTTGACCTTCACCTTGCAGAAAGATATACCGGTATGTGAAAACAGTTTGACGCCAAAACGGACACCAGTTTTGACATGTGGTGTCAAAAGCAGTTTGACACCAGATGACTGTTTTCGCATTCATCTGCTGAAGGGTGATGGGGTGTTCCCTGTGCTCTTTGCTCGCACGCTTGGTAGTTGTGATTATAGGATCACAACTACCAGCTACTGTGATCGTAGGATCACAACTAGTTTTACACAACTTACACATACACTGAGAATGAGCACTGTAAGAGAGAGTACAGTGTCCAGTAAATACAAATACTTTTTTCAAAGCAGTCTTGTTGTTAAATGTCTTGAAACATGTCTGGGGGGGATCTTTAAAAATATAGACGCGCACACGCGCTACACCCCAAAAGAGGGCGGTAATGCAGCATTTCACTCACTACCTGCCACAGACACGAAGAAGAAGAAGAAGAAGAAGAGTGGGACAGGCAGATGGTGACAGCCGAATTGAACCGCTCCCCCCAGCAGCAGTCAGTAAACTGGATAACACGGAGATGTTACCGGACAGATCGATGGAAACACAGTAGTAACGTCCACGGTTCACGGGAGGCACGTTTTACAACTCCGGTCCGAATGGCTAACACTAGTTGGTTTTTCTTGGCGCTGGTCAAAGTCATGTTTTCGTTTATGGCAAACTGAGTGAACACTGTTGCTTCGAGTTTAGCTTTGGTAACGTTTACGTTAGCTATAACGTAAGGTGTTAGCTAGGTAACATCGGTGTTTACGGTGGCATCGAGTAGCCCGTTGCTGTAGCCTGTCACGTTATTGACAAAACGCCAGGTGATCGGGCGCTTAGTAAAGATGGGTGACATAAACCCATCGACATCTCATGCATTTCAGTCGGAGGTAAGTGTTTTATGTAACTGTTTCACGGTGAGTAGTTTGCAGTCAGGGCTAACGACGTTAGCAGACGTCAACTTGCCCGAGGTCTGTCACCACACGGTGTAGCAGCTGCTGATTAGTTAGCGTTAGCTCACTGTGCTATGTTGACATAATGTTAGCTACTGCTGCAGAAATGAGAGAAGTTACAAACATTAAGCACTAAGACAGGCTTACATCAAACGGTCAACATTCACCACTAAAACTTGACATTTTGCGTCTGTATGAGTGATTGACGTTACTTGAGACGGTACTTTGTAAGACTGATCTCACGGTTAAAGCTAGCGTTAGCCTAAGGTTTCATCGAAAAGAAAACATTCCTTCATTATTGCGGAGCATGCTAACATTAACGTCTGCTAACTGAGCTGCATATTGACACCATCTGCTTTTATTGCCAGATAACAACTGGCAAACACTGATGCTTCCGTAACTCTTTGATAGTCAGTAATACGAATTCATTTGTGGTTTCGGAGTTTTGTCTGACAGTTAAACTCCGCCGACACTAGCCTCATAGCATTAGTTACTTATTGGCTCTCTGTTGCTAGCCGACCTAGCTAACGTTAGCTGTCGTTTTTAGTTGTGCCAATCGGTGGGGGTTGGTAGGGAGGTTCACAAGCGAGTCCAGAGAGAAATGTCCATGCAGTAAACGAAACTTTAGTCCATGTTAGCCAGCGTGTTATTGTTTCGTTTCGTTTCGTTTCGTTTGTTTACGTCGCTGAGTGTGTCAGTCTACAGAATATGGTTATGTGGCGATCAGCTCTCGGTAATGTCAACGCCATGTCGGGATGGGAAGGTTTGATGGAGCCAATGTTTCAGTGACGTGACTGTGTTTCAGGGTTTCAGTCCGCCATACAGGAGGAGGAGGACAGTAGAGGATTTTAACAAGTTTTGCACTTTTGTCTTGGCCTATGCCGGTTACATCCCATACCCCCAAGAGGTGAGTAAATGAGGCACACAGTGCCTTTACACTCATCGTCTCACTAGTACCCGTATTGTTGGGCTAAACTGGCGCATTTTTTAATGTGAATGCAATCGTTTTAATCAACTGCATTACCACTTGAGGACTGTGTCCCAGAGTTGCATCACGTTTCCTAATGTGAAAAAGCTTTGGTCATGTAAACAGTTAAGAAAATTTCCAGGGAAAGTATCCAAAAACAAAATCAAATGAAAATACAGGTACAGTGGATAACAGCATTTTAAAAATCCTTAAAGGATTTAAAAAAAAAACCCAAAAAAATAAAACATAAAGGCCTGTCTTGGCCCCTGAGAAAATATATGGATGGATTTCAAAGAAAGGTAGTGTTTGAAAACTTGAAGCAGATATTCATAGACCACATGGATATAATCTGTGAAGTAACTGTTGTGATTGGCCTTGAGCGGTCAAGACTTTTTTGGGTGGAAGTTATTGTCTAGAAAGGTGTAGTGAAACTTTTGACTCACTGTCTAGCAACTAAGTCACATTTTTTTTTTTTTTTAATCATGAGATGTGTCAACTCAGCAAATGGGATATGAGATGTTAGTTTTCTTTTGCTTATTGAATTGCATCTACTGTTTGGGGACAGGGAAGGAGATATACAGACAGTGAGATTATCTTAAACAGATTCTTTTGTCTGTATTTTCTCTGTCTTAAAGTGTATATTTTAGTGTCCACACACCCTCTACTAAGAACTAACATTAATTTTTTGTTTCACACAACAGACTACAGCAGTTAATTCACATGGTGAGAATACTATTTTGTACAGTCTTTTTACAGTGTTCCACAGTCAGTTGTTACACCATTTTTTTCTCCTCCAAACTCCCACAGATAAGACCCTCCAGGTGGGAGGGATGTTTTGGTAAAGTTGTCACCCCCTTGATAGCTTCATCAAAATTTGTTGTGTGACTACACCTTGGCAAAGCATTACTTGAAAAGTTTTTTTGTTTATTTTTTTTTAAACTGTCTTTTCCTTTGAACTCAAAAACAGGCAACAAAGTGGGACAACCCTTTTTTCCAGTACTAGTACATTTCGTTTGTTAGAACTAATGTTTGTCAAATTTAATTCCTTTTCCTCACCATCAGCAACAGGGTTTTTAAACTATGACTCATTTTGTTCTAGTTGTGGTTGTTCCTTAGAAGTTTTTTCTTTGACCATATTGCTCTTCTGTTTCTGTCTAACACATGCTACATTTGTTTTCATTCCTGCCCTCTCTTCCTGCACACATTTCGTCAGATGGTGTATGGCTGTGTGGTCATCTGTTGATACCTGATGATGGGTTCTGTGCCCCAGATCTCCCTGCTAATGAAAATACAGCATAATTGTTGTCATGTAAGAATGAGAGCTCACAGAGGTCTAAATGAAAATTGAAAAACGTAATGATAAATGGTGCTGCCCAACATTCAAGCTGTCTGCTACAATCTCATTACTGGTAACTCCTTGAAATTCATTCATAACACCAGACATGCTACATTGTTACACGAGGGAGTTTCTGACACTTTCTGAAGTTTCCAGAGGACACAGTGAAACAGTGAAACCCATTGAGTTAAAACACAGCAATTATAGTTTGAACCAAAGACGCCCAAATCGTCTTAGTCTGAGGCTGCACCTTACCCATACACAGGTCTCTAAACTAGCACAGTATATCATGCTAATGTTTGGTCCAACGGCAGTGTACTGATCGGTTATTAGGAATATCATAGATTATTGTCATTTTATTGTTGAGGGGATGAATGTTTGCAAAGAATTCTCAAATGCATTTTGGATCTATTAATCACCAGCTTTATCTCCTAATGTGATTTTGTCACTCACTAACCCCGACTCGTCAATGTATTGTTACAGGACTCTCCACTGCGCAGTAGTTCCAGCCCCCCCAACAGTACAGGCAGCACAGCTGACAGTGATGGCTGGACCCCAGGACCCCCAGCCTCCTGCCCCCAGCGCTCACCCAAGGTTCCCCAGGACAGGAGCAGGAAGCGTCCACAGCCAGGAGCCACGCTGTCCAGTCACACCAAGAAAGATGTGAATTGAATTGACGTCTAATCAAACCTTCACACCTTTTATATGGTTGCCTTCATTCCTTTTGACATACATGCCCTTTCTCTTTTTCTTCTGCAGTACACAATCACTACCCTGCACCCAGATGACCGCAGGAAAGCTGACAAGCTGAAGAAGAAGAAGAGGAGAAAGGAGAGGGAGCTTCAGGCTGGAGAGGAAAGTGAGGCCCAGCAGGCCCCCTCGACAGTCCCAGGGCTACCATTCCCTGTCTCCTTTGGTGGACGAACAATCAAAGAAGAGCCTGAAGATGATATCAGCATAACCCTCCACCCCCAGCATCTGCCTAGTCCTTCCCCCTGCAAGGAGGAGCCCAAGGAGGAGCGTAGATACTGGGATGGCCGGGACCTTGAAGAAGGTGTGGTAAAGGTACAGAAGGTGGAGGGCTTTTCAGGAAACAGAACAGTGTTCCGCCAGGGGAAACAGGTGGTGTTCAGAGACGAAGATGGATCAGGAGAGGATGAGGACATCATGGTAGACTCAGGTGAGGTCTTGTATTTGTGCATATTTTGCATTGTTACAAGTCTGACAAAGTGGCCAAACTCGACTCAGTGGATTTTCTCTCTTGTTTCCTCAGATGACGACTCGTGGGACCTTGTCACATGTTTCTGCATGAAGCCTTTTGCGGGCCGGGCCATGATCGAGTGTAACAAGTGTCACACCTGGATCCACCTGTCGTGCGCTAAGATCCGCAAGAGCCACGTGCCAGAGACATATGTGTGCCAGAGCTGCCGAGAGACACACGGTGCCCCAGACGCCCGCCGCTCCCACCGCTCACGCGTAGGCCCACGCAAACACCTGCTAGACTGACCCCAAGCCAAACCCTGAACCCTGAACTCTGAACTCTGACCCCTTCCTCTCCTGCTTCTCCTCCACCTGCTGGACTGCCCCTTCCTCAGTATCAGGTTTTGGATCCTTCAGTCTCTGTCCCTCATGGTCAGCCATGAACCCCCATTTTCTATAAACACTTTGGTGGACCTATCCCAAGCCCTTATTCCATTTGAAAACAGTTTGAGTGATATTTTAGATTTACTAAGGTTTGTTTCTGCTTCCCTACAGACTCTGCGTAAGGCAATCACTGAATGGATGTCTGTCTGTAGATGACATTAGCATAGCAGCAAACCGCTACTGTTGGGACTTGGTGTCTCGTGAACACTGGAAACATTTGAACTGCCATATAGAGAGAATACCCTCACAACTGCCACCCACTATGGTGCATGCTGGGATTTGTTGGAAAGTATGTTTGCACTTTTTCTCACTTTTTTTTCTTAGTTTTAAATCCATCTGACCTTTCTGTCATAGAGACAGGTATGTCTTTCTGATTAAACTGGATTTGATTTCTCTAAGATGCCTATCTCACATAATTAACCATTTTAAAAAATGAGAAAATAAGTCAAGCCTTGTGTCAATTGCTTCAGATGGTGCTATAGTATTAAGCTGAGGTATATTCCAATAGAACAAAGATGTAGGATAAGAGACGAGAGTCTGCATCTGCTTCATCTGTTTGTTGTTCTGTTTTGTTATTTAAGACACTGTGAAAGAATATCATTGAGGCTTTAAGCCCATACAACTGAACCAAGCCCTTGTTCCTCTCCCTTCTACTTCACAAGCTGTCTTCCAACCTCGGCTACTCATCTGAATCAAGATGTTACTTGGCCACACATGGAGCTTTCAAATGCTGTGTTTCTCAAAAATGTTCAAATAGCATTCTTATTTCACCAGAAGTTCTTTTATAATAAAGAATTTGTTATTTTGCAGTTAAAAAAAAAAAAAAAAAAGCAGATAATTGACAAGATTCAGATAACATGACAGTTTTCTAAAAGTAAAGGTGTTTTCTGTTGACTGGTCAGCATGATTTTGCTACATTTCATGACAGGGTTGGAAAAGTTGCATTGTTCACAAATACTTTTATTTTACAAACCATTATTTAAAGTTTCCTTACTTTTCAGCTGTTTAATGCTCAAGACAAAGTTTTCAGAGACAAATCTATTTATAGAAGGGAACTCCTGTGACCGTCCTGTTAAAGTATCGACAGAAAAAAAGCTAACTGAACTGGAATAGTGTTGTTAGAGAGATTCTCTCAAGAGTCCAGTTGAAATTATGCGTGTGTGTGTGTGTGTGTGTGTGTGTGTGTGTGTGTGTGTGTGTGTGTGTGTGTGTGTGTGTGTGTGTGTGTGTGTGTGTGTTTGAATGGTTAACACTGTGTGAGGGGTGTTGCATGTGCTGCTACGAGTTGTCTCAACTAAGCTCCATGGTTTTTGGTCTTTAGTAAGATGGAGAAATGGATATCTGCAAAGTACTGTGGGCAGGGTCGGTTTGTTTTGTTTGTGTCTGAAGGGTGAGATCAGAAAAACAGACCTCAGTCTCTTATCACCTCTCACTAATGTTTTCACAGCAGTATTCAATTACTTCCATATGCAGCCGGTTTAATGGAAAAATGTTTTTTTTTTTTTTTTTTTTTTTAAGAACACTTTTCTCAAAACTTGCTGCAATTTGGATGAAAGATTTTAAGCTTTGTTATTAATGTGCCATCTGCTGTTGGGCCTGTCTGTGTAGGCTACATCTTGTTTCTGATTATACAAAAGCCATACTGTAGAGTGACAGAATTTAGACTCAGAACCTTGGATTTTAGTCCAGGATGGGGTTTTACAATGCAGAATCGTTGACTTCACCAGGGAACGACTGACACACACAATGAATGTTTGTTTGGTTTGTAAAGAACACAAGACTTTCTGAGAGTTTAAAGTGGTTAAGCTCATCTCTGCACTCTTTGTCTTCTGGTATTTACAAATGTTGGTTAACTGGTTCATACCCAGCAGTCACACAGGTCGTGATGTTTTTAAGACGATTCAAGACCTAAAATCATTTGCTGTTTCTCAGGACGCTCATGTCTTGAAGAGAACGTGAAGACACCTTCAGGCACAAATTCCCAACGTTAGTCTGCGTCTTAAAGACATCAGTGTAATTAATGTTAACAATGCTCATTGTGATACAACTCGTTTATTCTGATCCTGGGTTGTCCTATCCCCTTATTGAGAAAGCGTTGTCTGTACTGTGGTGCAAACTGTTTCTGTGAAACTATTGTAAACTATTGTAAATAAAGAGTTACCATTTTAACTCGTTGCTTTTTGTCTTTTATAATATCACAGTGCCTTTTTTTTTTAAAAGGATGGTCTTATAATGCTCTTGAAATCACACGCCACATCTTGTTTTTTTTTTGTTCATATTTATTGTAATCTTTCCAGGACAGGGAACACAGGCTCCTCAGCCATTCAGTACATTTACATAAGGTGGATCAGTTTGGATGATGGGTTGTAATTTAACAGCAGGGAGCAATCTTTCTGCTGGCCTCATGGATGCACTAGAGCAGAGGTGACCAGCTGACCTGTCAAAATACTTTACAGAACACTTAAAACTAAAGAGAGGAGACAAATACTACAAACAGAATCAGTGCAAAATGGCTGCTGTAATAGTGACCCCAAGCCAAGACCATTATCTAACTGTAGAGCTGCGCAGAGACAGACGTCCTGACAACTTACCACTGATGGCAAAATCGGAATCAATCAGGGACCAATGGACCAATAACTGTTCTTAGATGCACCATATGGAGTTTAGTATAAATAACTATTAGAGTCTTCAGCACCACTTTCATGTCAACTAGCCTAAAAATTTTGCTTTTAATACTGTACATTTTGTGCAAAATATCACTTTTTTTCAGTAAAATACAATTTTTATCCTACAGTAGTGTGTTCAGGGATTCTCCGTAGTTCATTACAGGGTTCCCAAACAAAATGAAGAATAACTGACAGACCCTCACCCTTCCCCTTGCAGTTACAGTACCAGTCCACCTTCAGCTGAAACCACTGTAGCTACTGACACAAATAATACATCAGTATAAGGACTAAACTTTGGGACTTCTGTCCTACAACATCTATACTCAACAAAAAGTACATCATAGGATATTAGATTTCCCCATGTCAGTCTCACCACATTGATCAGAAAATAGCTACCAATGGTGAGTTACTGAGTTTAGATTATCACCTAAATGACAGGCATAAAAATGCTGGATGAAAAATATAGGTTTAGCATCTTATACGCTACTTTGTGTAAGAACTCAGATTGCATTTAAGATTAAATCAATTCAGGATTTTTAAATAAATAAAAGGGGAGGGATAACAAGATCAAACTAACAGAAATGGCACATGAATGGTGTACGCACTAAACCTGGTTTTTAACACCAAATTCATGTAACCATGTAAATATGCCATAATAAGTAAAATAGTTATAGTGTTACTCAGGTCAGCTCCAGTAACAAGTTATTATTTGTCGGAGGGACAGTGTTGAACTATGCCCTCTGCTGGTTGCATCCCATCCGGAAAAAGATTCTTCATTCATATCTCCATTTTTTTTTTTTTTTTAAATGTTTCAAACCCATACCAGTAGTTACTGTCATCACTGGCTTTGTGCCAGATAAACACCAGTGATGTACAAGCTATAGCCTCCACTGTATTAAAAAAAAAACACAGTAGAATATTCTTTTTTGGCTGCAACTGCACAAAGATAATCAGTAAACACTGACGCAAATCAAATACAAAAGGAATCTCTGTCTTTAAACTGCAGTCTAGCCTGAGATCTTAAAATTAAAAAAAATCTGTATAGATAATTCAAGCCTGTCTCTCCTTCGTTGGATAACTACCATCAGAGGGCATCGCTTTCACTTTTCCTTCCCATGCTATCCCTCCTCCAGACTCCAAAGCCAAACCCTCACAGATATAAGTTTTGAGCACCAGTTTGCACCTGCTGACTGGCAGCAGACATGTCACTGAAAGGCATAATAAATTGAGGATGAGACATTTTCAACGCATTAACAAAAACACGAGTTACACAATCATTCCTCAGTTCTTGGCCAGCGTTAGGGTCACAGACATGAGACACGATCCTGCATAGTGTTACTCTAAACATTTTGCATGAGTAAGTGAATTGACTGGTATGTTATAACATTATTAGATTCAAAACAACAAGGGTGATACACATACAGGACAAAGACTACAATGATAAGGGCTAAAATTACAGCACAGCTCGTTTGTATACACTTGACATAACAAATGTCAAGAAATTTTTATAAATTTATCTTTGAGCAAGTCCCTCTGTGTAGTAGCATTTATAAAACTATGCTTGGGGCCAATGTCTGATCTCCTGCAGCAGGCAGATATTTGAGCAGCCCTGTCAGGTGTAGCCGACTAGAGACTCAAAGGGTGACACCTTGTAGAAACTCTGAGCTGACTCCTGTATTTTTGCTGAACCTGGGAGATGGCCCACAGGAGAGGGAGGAGTGGACGAAGTTGATAAACGGATTCATTAATACCATGACAGAAGAGGAATGGAGGAGAGAATCTGACTTATTTTTGATGTGTCCCCTCCACTCATGGGTTCTTCAGTTTACACAAAGTCTTTTTTATCTGCATTTGCCCTCTGGTGCTCCTGCAGTGGTGAGCTCCTAGGACTCAGACTCAATTCTGTGAGCTGAAGAGACAAAAATAATAATTATAGGTTGAACTTGGATGCATGCATACAGGCTTTAGCCACGTTGTAACAAGTGTGCAGGATAATATTGGGTCGTAAAAGTAAAGTGGCTGCATACTAACATTGCCTGGGTATCCGTAGAGGCTCAGTGTCTGCAGAGATGACTTGGTGCATCACACCTCTGAACTGGTACAGTAATTTAAGACTCTTCTCCTCTCCTACACAAGGGTCATAGAAGCCCGGCAACCCTGCCTGCACACAGAGAAACCATTCAATTGCACACATGCTGATTTACAAATGCGCAGTCCCATACAGTGACAAGTGAACACACACACCTTAGAGGCCTCTGTGAGGATGAGTTTGGAGTCTTTGACCAGACACTGCAGAGGCACAGTGACGTCGATGACCTTTGCTTTCTCCTGCTTCTGGCTAGTGTCTGACACAAACTTTCCATACCAGGCATTCAGGATGATCAGACCTAGACAGTGATACATGGTAAAAGCTTTTTCGTCTAACTTTTGGTATGTTTGTAAATGCATTGTCAGTTTAAAACCGAGATACACAGGAATAATGTACAGAATACAGAATATTCACACGTGTAAATTCCTACTACAGCCGCGCAAACACATGCAACCTCAACAGTCCTGCTCCTATGTTAGCTTGATATCAATAATATGTAGCAATTTGCACAACTACTCGTTGCGCACAGCCTCTAGAAGGTGCTGTGAACACATCTCATAGAGTGGCTCTTCAAATAATCACTTCTCTCTACATAAATATAACAGGAAATCCATTAGCATACTGACTTCACAGTTTTGATTTATTTGAGTGTGAACTCTGATGTTCTGTGCACTGATTTACAAGCTTAACCTATGTAAACACTGCAGCATGGAGATGGGCTACATCATCATCTCTTGCTTCGTAGCTAAACAGAATCCTGGAGCTACAGTATATTATGCTGTTGACAGCAACCATGACAAATGCATTTGAATTGCACATTTGGATTTTTACCAAGTTCTGACTAGCTGCAAATTAAAAAGGTTCTCAGTTTCACACCCTGGTAAAATGTATATGAGTATATGTGTATGTGTGTGTGTGTGTGTTTGTGTTTGTATTTGTGTGAGAGAGTGCATGTGTGCGCCTTTCGCACCCATCTTGGATTCCTCTGCTTCTATGATTCTCCTCACAGACTCCTGCATCAGCAGAACCTGCAGAGGAGCCAAGGGAGAAAGAGGAGGAGGAGGAAGAGGAGGAGGAGGAGGTGGGGGAGAGCGAAATAGAATAGGATCGGGGTGGAGAGAGGTTTTTAGATGAGATGAGGGGAGCTGAACCTAGAAACAATGATCAATGATCCCCCACACACAGTGAATAAATGGTGTGTTTGCATGTGAATGTGTGTGTGTGTGTGTGTGTGTGTGTGTGTGTGTGAGTGCTCACGGCAGACTCTGCCTCCTGCTTCTTCTTGGCGATGTCCGTGGCAGAACTCTTCCTCTGCAGCTCCAGCTCTCTGAGAAGAACAGAGACAGACAAAGCAAACATCAACAATCACCCGCTGGGATTCACTGTGGTGGCGAGAAAGAAACCCCTCTAGTATTAACGACACCCACAACGGGAAAGCTGCATTTCTGCCCACATCAGGGGTGTGCAGTTGCCTTCAGCTGAAGGACAAGATTTCATGATCTTACTATTTATTATGCATACACAAATTACATTAAAAGACAGAAGGGGTAAGGAGAACTTGGTAATTGGTAAGGAAAGATAATTCACCAATAAATTCAGTCTGAACAGTGATCATTTTTTGATTATAATTGAAAACTAGCCCTGTACTAAGATTATCTAATACTCTGACAAAGTGAAACGCTGACTGAAGAGATGTACTGACTGCTGTTTCTGTGCTTGTGTATATGGGATGATGATCAGTCTGTGGATGGCCATGTAGACCAGCAGGGGTCCCACAGTGGCATAGAAGACAGCACTGGGCAGCAGCTGATCTGTCAGGTGCACTGGAAACAGGTAAGTTTGACTGGCACGCGCCAACCTGCATGGAAACACCAGCACAAACATGCACATACATTAGAGAATCACGCAGTGAGATAAGAAGCCACAGAAGGATGAGATCATATTTTGGGTTTGGCCAGTACTTGATCTTGAGTGTGACTCCCTGTGGGACGCCGATGCTGACAGTGGCTGACAGGACACTGTGTCGGCTGATCTTCCTCTCTGCTCCATATTCCACCACAGTGCCAAACCAGCCTGTCCTGGAATGGGAGGGACACAGAAGTGAACAGAAGACTACGAAGAGATGGGGCTACGCAACTACTGAAGAAAATAAGATGGGCAGAATGGGACAGACTAAATTAAACAGCCAGTATAACTAGCTTAAAATGTTTAAGGATCAATCTTGACATATCTAGGAATTGAAAAGACAAACTGCTCTCTGGTAATTATGAAATATTTTTTCAGTAAAAACATTCACAATTCTTGCGAAAACTTAACACCAGACAGAAAAGCGAAGAGGTGCCTGTTGCACCTCTGACAACACCCACCCTGGAGTACACAAAAACAAGATTTTCAGCTGGCGTTCAGTTTCCCTTCCAAGTGCAGTGATATGGAAATCACCAAAGCCAATCAACAGGATATATTTTTGTGCATTGTCATAGTTCTTCTCATTATACCCTCATTATCCCCCTCATTATCTTTACACAAGTTGGTTTAAAAAAGGATACTTAAGTCCTTTGACACAACATCAACAGACAGCCATACTTGACAGAGCCTTTAACTTTAGTCTGGTCTTCATCTTGGAACTTGTACTGGTAGCTCATCATCAGGTAGGAGTGAGGCACACCCAGCTGGAAGAAGGTGGGGTTGGGGGGCCATAAGAAGCATATACAGAGTAAAAGATAGCAAACCACAGGGTTAAGTAAAGCAAATTTCTGTTATAGTACAAACCTTTTTCATCATAATGAGTGCAAGTGGCAGTCTATAGGCATTCTTACCAATATTTGCTGGTGAAAGCATTTGTGTGTACCTGCAGAGCTAGAGTGAAGTGGCTGCTCTTTGTGTCTCGGACCAGGCTGGTAGTCATGGCGCTATTGGGCCCCCAGCGCCACTGAAGGTAACCCATGGTGTTCTGGTCCAGGTGGCGCGCCGTCATCAGAGAACAGCTCGGTCGCAAACCTCGAGGAGAGAACTGCAAACCACACTGGGCTGTCAAGAAACTGGACAGAGAAATGACAGATTAATGAGGAGATTAATTTATTAATTAATAAGAGACTATTTAAAGAGAGGGAGAATGCCGCTCTTATGTCGATACAGTATGTGTTATTGTTCCTCATGTCAAACAGTTGGGCCTTACCACCGTGGAGTGACATTGCGAAACACCTTTAACCCAATGAGTGGTCCCAGAATGTCTCCTGCACCAAACTCGACCTGCAGAGACGAATGCGCAGAAAGGGGAAGGAATGCGCTGAAATAACTAAACAAACCTGTATTATCCCATCTGAAAATCTAACATAAAGCCTTTAAAAGGCCTCCTCAAAAAAATGCCTCTATAGGTTGTAGTTTATATTTGTGCTTTATATATTGCATTCTTTGCACTTTGTTTGCATATGTGTGTATATGTGTGTACCTCTCCCCAGCCCTTGGCTGAAGTAACCCTTCGTATTGTCATGTTAATGTTGCCCCCTCCGTTCCCATTGTGTGTAGAAAGTGAACCAGACAGCACTGCTGTGTCAGAGTTCGTCAAAGGGGCCTGAACAAAGACAAAGAAGTGGCGCCTGATAAAACAGAGGATACTGCAGTGATCCTGGCCCAGTTAGGTAGCTGTGTGGAAGGTAAATGCTGAGTGAGTGGCTTTTGTTATACCTCTATGGACTGGGAAATGTGCATCTTGTTGATTTCAATATGAGGAAAGCCTCCTCCTGGCATCTCTTCAAAGTCCTCATCATAGCGGTCAAACAGGTCCGTTGCATCCACACCGACACTGATGGTACCCTGAATAATGAGAGTGTGAAGGAAAGAGATTGACAGAATTAATTAAGAAAGAAGGAAGAAGTTTAGGGACATAATGAAGTGAATGTGGAAACTATCCACAGTCAAAATTAATCGGTGACATATTTAATAATATCTGCATAAAAGTAGTGGCCCGCACAAGAAATTCAGTTGACAGAAGTTGACAAAGGAATGTGGTGCAGTTGTGACAGACAAAACCTTAGGGTTAGTTCTTTGCTGCAGTCTCCTCTCCTCTCTTTCTCTCTGCAGCCTTTCATACTCCTCTCGAATTTCTGCTGGAGTTCTCTTCCTCTCCACCACCTACAAAGCATCATCACCAGGAGAAATTTGTCATGAAGATACGTTAATACTGTATGTACTATGTGGCAGTAAAACCACTCAACTGTGAGACAAAAAGGTTATTTTAGACAGAATACACACCTCCCAGCCTTCCACCTCAAGCCCTTTTTTCCCAAAGATGTCATAGATGGCTCTGGAGTGAGCATCACTCAGCACTGAGGGCAGAGGGGAAAGTCACCGTTCAGTTTATACGGATGTATTGTGTTTTGTCTGGCGTTACGTCTGTTTTCCTTCCTGAAGAAATGCTGTTGAATTTTTTCAACTCGAATGGCAATAAAAATGTTCAACTAAATGGTTTAAATTCCACTTACCCTCATACGCCTGGTGCACCTGGTTGAAAAGCTGTTCGGCTTGTCTTTTCAGCTCTGGGTCTCGATGTTTGTCAGGATGGTAGAGCATACACAGCCTCCGATACGATGCCTTTAGCTCCTCCAATGTAGCCTGTGATGGAAGAGAGAGGACAGGTTTCACTCCCGGTTAGTGCTGCAACTAGCAATTAATTCCATCACTGATTAATCTGCCATATACCTTGGAGATTTAATTGATTAATTGTTTGGTTTGTAAAATGTCAGAAAAGGTGAGGTCTTCAAATTGCTCTGTTTTGTCCAAAGAAAAGTCCAGTCGAAACTGACTGTTGAATAATGAATGCAGGAAATCTTCACATGAGAGGCTGGAACCAGTAATTTTGCTGCCTTTTTGTTTTTTTTTATTTTTCTGACTGTCATAATTGTTGCAGACTAATTTTCACTCAGTTGACTAATCATGTCTGCCCCTCTCCTGAGTACTGACACAGCACTGCTGCATTAAAGCATCCACTCTAGGGAAATTGAAAAACAGCGACCAGTCCGCTTACATTAACCCTGCCTCAGGAACCACCAAATGTTACCTAACGTTATCCAGATGAACATCCAAGCGCAAGTCCTGGTCAGGCCTCCTAATCATCTCTCATAGTGACCCGAGAAGGTGCTCATGGGTGCAGACAAGGTATCTGTGCTTACGTGCATTTTTGAATGCATTGCTTGCATCATGTAAAGTACATGTTTAAATAGCCTGCGTGTTCATGCCTCTGCAGCACCAGCTGGTCTCAGCCTCCACGGACGATGGTGCTGATGGAGAAGACCGCAAATCAACTCAACGATGATGCACCGACTGCACATTACTTTCTCTAAGAGAGTCTGCCCGGCGATCACGCCAAAAAGACCGTGATCGTCGGGCTTCGCTGTAAAACACAGAAAAGTACCTCTTTCCTGACGTTGAGTAGAGCGTAATAGTCCTGGTTATTTAACTCAAAATCATCATCCACGGACGCCGCCATGTTCGCGTTTGGTCCGAGCCCGCCCACCCCTCCAGTGTTCTGGAAGCTCATTGGTCAGCCGTGCGAGAAGCGGAAGTCGTCCTGTCGCCCTCTGCTTGTTGTATTTGAGTTTGAGCTCAGCGCGAAAAAGGTTTGACACCTCCAGACGAGAGGAGAGAGCACCGTGAGGAGACTTTCTTCTTTTTGGAGGGTGATGTATTTGTCAGTGTGTTAAAACAGTCTGTCACTGTCCTTTTCCTTTCCTTTCCTCTCTGTCTTAATACAGTCGGTAGGCTATCGTGTATCTAACGGCTAACAACGATGATCAATTCCGATTGAATGAACAGGCCCCGCTCATTAATACGACAGTTTAACTACTGGACTCAAAATAAATGACTTTTAATAACAATAACTCCGGTATTAACAATACTATATTAAAATCCTAGTTATGATGAGAGTCTCGCTTTATGCCCATCTATCTTGTCCGCTGTGCTTAAAGCAATCTGTAAACTATTCACCGAATTACACTTTATTAATAATTACAATTATTGTCAGCAGTTCAACATCAGCTGTCTCCAGTCATTTCACGCCGTTGCCGGATTACCCTGCTTTGGGGCCATGGGGCAAAAATGAGCCGCCGCGCCCTTCGTAACATCCTGCCCCCTCCCTCCCCCTCATTGCTATAGCACGCTACTATCTGGCCCCATGTTTGCTGTCTGGGTATGTGAATATTAATAAGTTGATTCAGGACTATGGAACCTGTCAGCCCTATCAGATGAAATAATGGTGTTCTTAAAACTAGATTTTGACGCAGGACCCACCTTAAGGACAATAGTCAAATAGTTAAATCACTGCACACGAATTGCCATGATGTGAACCCGTGGTCTTGGGCAGTTGCCCAGTTTGCCCAGTTGGTAATCCAGTCTTGTTTCCTGTCTGTTGCTCTGCTGCCAGTAAATTCTCATTTTCATTTTGCCTGCTCCAGTTGTTGCAGTGGTGGAAGAAGTACTCACCTCTGTTACGTATGTAAAAGTAGCAATACCACACTGTAAAAATACTCCGTTAGCGTTGTGTTTTAGTAAATTTAAAGTACAGATGTGAGTTTAGCTCTATAATTTTGTTCATAGATGTTATGTTTTCCATTTAAAATTCGTATCTGCCAACCATTATACTGTGCATCAACTACAGGCTAGAGATTTGTTGTTTAGATGTTGTTTTGGGGCATGGAGCAACGACAGCACGGGGTTTTGAACGTTTAAATTAAACCGATCTCATTGTTGGCTGCATTTCTTATACATGTTCCTCACTGCCATTCGTGTCTACTGAGTCGATTGTCTCTGTCAAACACGAGGCTTTATTGGCGCAAAGGCGATATTCTACCCCGAGGCACAGAGGGACGGTGTGGGCTTGAAACAAGAACATAATGGTCCCGGTTAACCCGCGCTGTTTGGAAGGGATGGGGCGGTGTAAAACAACATCATTATAAATAGCCTATCAGTGGGAAAATAGGCTCGTTATAAATTTAACGAGCAATGACCAGTGATAAAAACGATTTCCTGCCTGAGCCAAAATAGGCAACAACAAGGGGAGACGCGGGGTGGGGGTGGGTGGGGTGGGGGGGGTGTGTGTTTTTCCTTTCATCCTTTGAGTTTTCACCTGACCTATCATCACTTCAGTTCAATAACACGGGCTCAAAGAGAGCAGGTAGTGAGTGCACGCAGCCTGTGTAGGCGCGTGTGGAGCTGTCCTTTCAGCACCGCGAGCTTCAGCACCACAGCGAACGACAGCGCCCGCCAGCCCACGCGCGTCTAAAAAGTCTCTCTCAGGCAGTTCGTTTCATTTATATTCAAGGGAGGTTCATAATTTATGGCGAGACGCGACCTTACATCGCCGTTTTTCAACACTCCACTGGGTTTGCATGTGGGGAAGTGAGCGGGCACGCGACTTTGTACGTGTCGTTGTGTGTGTGTGTATTGTAGTCTGTTCGTGTGTGTTGGTCTATGTTGTGTGTATGTGTGTGTGTGTGTGTGTGTGTGTGTGTGTGTGTGTGTGTGTGAGAGAGAGAGAGAGAGACAGAAGATGATGATGAGCATGATGATGATGATGCTGTGGGAGGCTGTCAAGGTGTCCTCGAATACAGACGTTGTTCAGTGACGTGAGAGGGGAGAGAGAGAGCGAGAGCGAGAGAGCGAGGATGAAAGCGCGTGAACGTCGAGGGGGCGGGGACAACGGGAATAAACGGAGGGATGGAGAATTCCGCGAGTCACCATCACGGATCCCCGCTGTCAGTCCTCACCGTTTGGACCAATAGTCTCGCTGAACCTGGCAGGCTCGTCCCCCCCCACCCCTTCTTCTCAGCCCCGCCCCCCTCCTTGAGCTGTCCTCTCTGTGCACGCGCGTGGCACCCCCTCCCCACCACCACCTCCACCACCACTAGGTCGAGTCGAGGAGGAGGAGGAGGAGGAAGAGGAGGAGGAGGAGGGATGAGGCGCGCGGTGGAGGGGAAATGGCTGCCGAAAACAAGCCGGAAGGTAAGAGAGAATTAACGGTTTTTATTTGAGGTGGCAGAGTCCTGCTATTCGGGGTTCAGACAAGGCGATGAAGGGATGGAGGCATAGAGGAGGAGAGAGATAACGGCAGGGCTTTCCCTTTCTTGTGGCCCGTCCCGAAAACACGGACGCTGGTGCTGAAGCAGCGACTGTGTGGAGCACGGTTAACCGACAGCAAATAAATAACGGGAGGAGAGTTGTCCTGTCGGTGGGCTCTGAGTGAGTCGGAATAAGGTAGTTTTCACCGTCCAATGTTTGCCAGCGTTTCCCCTAAATAGCTGGTTTATGAGTCCTTTTTAAGCGTTTAGCATAAAAGGGATGGGGATGAGAGAGGATGAGAGTGGTTCACGCTGAAGGAATTCAGATGCTTTCTGTGCGTGTGTGTGTTTCTCTGTCTCTGTGTTTCTCTTTGAGAATAAAATACACCATTGAATCGAATATTTCCTTTCCTGACAGCCACGAAACCTCCCAGTCCAGCTGTGTATTTATTTCGTCACAAGCCAGTCTCTGTGTGTGTGTATGTCTGTGTGTGTGTGTGTGTGTGTGTGTGTGTGTACGTACCCGCGCGTGTGCTTGTGTGTGTGTGTGTGTGTGTGTGTGTGTGTGTGTGTGTGTGTGTGTGTGAGCGTGTGTTTATGTTTGTGTTCATTTGGTGTTGAGCTAATGGTTGCTAAGGCATTGAAGGTGAGAATCTGGCTGCATTTATGTTGGGGAGGGGAGGAGTGTATGTGTGTCAGTTTTAGGTCATATCATGTATGAATCTAGTTTAAATTTTTACTCCCTCAACTAAACTCTTGGGGTCATTATTGTCACACACAGCCACCATTTCATTCAGATTGTTATTCATTCATTCATGAATTATTTAGGGGATGATCAGAATTACCATGGCAATATTATCTCTAGCTCAACTCATCGGTTAATGAAGGCTTTTTTCCTTACTCTGTGTGTTTGACATTTGCTTATAAACATCCCCTGGTAGTTAGTCTGTTCTAAGTATCACTTTCATTTTCTTGCTACTGATGTCACAGAGGGTCGCATTGGCTAAAGAAGCCGGTCAAGCCAACAAACGTAACAGCTGTGTTTTTATGGATGAGACACAGTTCCATAACAGCTTAACTTAAAAGCTAGAATGACATACAGCACTGAAAATTTGCTGTAGGCATCAGTTTTATTATTGGACTGTTCTTAATTGTCATTATTTTTTATCTCTCCCTCAGCAAAGTGATGCTGAGAATGACAGGGGAAGCTTTTTACCCTTTCTCCACTAGGGAGCGATGCCGAGCAAGATTTCTCTAAGGGCAATTTTTTGGATTACTTGAACCACACAAGTAGTATCTTACATTTGTGAAGCACATTTTCAGGCGTACAGCAGTTAATGTCAGACACACATACATACACGCATGCAGGCAAGCAAGCATGCAGTGTGTGGCCAGAGGCAAAGGAAAGGCCGTGGGTTGAGAGTCCCATTGCGTGAAAAGGCTAGAACTGTAGATGAGACAGAAGGGCCATAGGCAGATCAGCAGGCACATGAACATAAAACCACCCCCTGCCCATGCTGTATACTACCTACACGCACATGTAAACAGACATACGGCATGTAAAGTATGAGGGGTTTTTTTGTCCATTGCCCCCTTAGTGAGAGGATGTGATAATTTAGGAGCCTCAGCCATGCTGAATGAAAGCCAAATGAATCGTGGCGAGGAAGACTGGAGACAGCTATCCATGCTTTCCATCCCCTGGCAGATGTGTGTGGCGCTGATCAGCAGAGTACACCAGTGGGCATGAGAACAATATCCACCATATAGCCTGGAAGACCATCTCCCTCTGTGCTGGTTGGTCTACTTTGTATCATAGCAACAGTGGTCAGGGAAACAGAGAAATGATGAGAGAGAAGAGAAACTAAAGCTGGGTACAAGTTAGTCACACACACGGAGGCAGTGTATCTACTGTGGCCAATCGATCAGGGGACACAATGGATGCAAGTTAGTGGATCAGAAAATGGATCAGCCCACATGCATATCACTTGGAGTTTTGTTTCTGGGCTTTAGAGGAGGAAGAATGAGGTGAGGTATGCGACTGCCAAGGAAACCAAAGTCTGGAGCGTCTCCTAAATATGTCTCTGTCTTTGTCTCTTTTTTTCGCTCTGCTTCTTTTTTTGTAGGACTGAAGAAGATAAGAAATCCAGAGCGAATGGTGAGGATTGCAGTGGGTTACACAGGACACACCCCTCCCAAGAGTGACGACACTGACGCCAGCAGTAAGAGACACACAAACACTCTTCACACTGTTTGTGCGTGCGCATGTCTGTGAGAGGGTATTTAAGTGGCGCTCGAACATTTGTTGGTAACACAGGGTGACTCTGGGAGCAAGTATAAAAGCCTTCTGGCAGAATGATGTGATGCGGGAACCGAGGTCTCCTTCTCATCTGCTCTGTAACAGATCACACTTACACATACATACATACACACACACACCCACACACACACACACACACACACACACACACACACAAAACAACTACACACTCTATCTCTGTGTCTCTCTGCTGAGACGTCATTCCAATTCAGCTCTGTTACACATCATGTTTATTCATGCATGCCAGTACAGTATTAGTGGGCACACACACGGGCACACACACACACACACACACACACACACACACACACACACACACACACACATACACACACACAATAAGGCAGAGCTTACTTTGGCTATCAGTAGTTTATTGTCATACCTAATCTGTACACATGGCATTATGTATCTACAATCCTCAATGGGCCTGGTTAAACTAGAAGTGAGATGGAGTGTGAAATCTGGGGTCGCCGCATGGTCCTGTATGCGTCCAAGTGTGTACTGGGCATGTGTGTGATTGCTGTGGTGTGTTAGAGGGACTATAAAGGCAATGATTGCTTTGATTGGTTATTGATTCCAGAGGACATGACACAGATGCATGTCTCTGACGCTGTGTGTGTGTGTGTGTGTGTGTGTGTGTGTGTGTGTGTGTGTGTGTGTGTGTGTGTGTGTGTGTGAGGGGGGAATAAACAGAGAAAATAAACAGATGTGAGGAGGAGCAGACAGACATGGTGCTTAGTGAGGTGATGGGGGTTCTGGGTATAAGGAGGGAAGGTATGTGGAAACCACCCAGCCCACCCCAACCCCCAAAACACGCACGAACACACACACACACCAACCCCTTTTTCATTTCAAAAGGAGCAGATGGCTTCATACCTTCACCAGATCCTCTTATTTTGTTAAGAGGGATGGGAAAAAATGTGACCGTCACAAAATAGCAAATGAAGAATTAAGAGAAAATCTGAAATAGAATAGAATAGAATAGAAAAGAACAGAGAGTTCTGTTTGGGATGGCTGTTTAATATGAGCTGAGACTTCCCGAGCCTATCCCTGTCTCCTATCTGTTCTCGCATCCCAGCTGGAGGATTACTGGAGGAAAAGTTTATCAGCAGAATGATAAAATTAGCATGCATGCCCATCTCTCTATCCCTTCCCCCCTGCTCTCCCTCTTTCTCCCGTCTCTCCCTCCCTCTTCCTGCACTCTCGCTCACCGTGCTCTGCTCCCCCCTTTCTTCTCCCTGCCCTGGCTCTCCCTCCCACCCCCCACCCCCCGTCATCCCTCTATCTAGCTGCTGTGCAATGAGCCTTTCTTTCTGTCACATTAATTTCATCCCAAAAAGGGGGAAAATGTGAAAATTTCCCCTGATGCCTCCTTATATCAGTAGGGGCAGAGTTAAGAGTTGCATTTGGAGCGTTTTTCTCTCTCTTTACTGAGGAGAGTTTTATAATTAACTGACAGCCATCTCACAAGGGCATTGGCTTGTTTCTGTGTTAAATATGGAGATGACAGTTTTATGAGGTAAAATATTCATCAGTCAGAGTCTGCTCTTGTATGTGATTCCAGTCTAAATTATGGCATTTGATAGGCTACCAAAGCAATGTTTCACTTTGGTCGAACACTTTCACTTTTAGCACACATACCTCTATACGACTTAATGAGCCATCAGTCTCACATTTGCATTCAGGCTTTGTCACTCTTTTGGACTCTCTTTTACCAGATTAACAAATGAGTGCGTGATCTATGTACAGTGTCTTTGGGGTGTAAAAGCTCATTGGGTATTCAACAAATCTGCAAAGTTGGTCCACCATTTCCCGTCAGTGAGAAAAGTACATTTAAGAATACGTTAAGATGATGGTCGTGTCCATGAAGGTGTGCTTTGAAAGGGATTTCGGTACCAAGGTCACAGGTAAAAAGAAATGCCACTTTAGGACAAATACTGTGATGTGTGTTCTTTGATTGGCAGGCACTGCTTGTGTATGCATGTGTCTGTTTGCATGTATGAGCGTGCGTGCGTGCGTGTGTGCGTGCGTGCGTGTGTGTGTGTGTGTGTGTGTGTGAGTGCATGTGTGTTTGTGTGTGTGCTTACGCATGTGCTACGGGCTTGTTTGATGTGGTGGTTCTGGTACATTTCAAAGGCGAGGCTCTGATGAGAATTCTTCAGAACAGCAGGGGGAGGGGAGGGGGTTATAGCCAGGAGGGGTGGGGTTTAAACGCTGATTGGCATTCATAGCAGAGAGGCTGGAGTGCTGCTAAAAAAGAAATTAGGCTTTAACTAAGCTGCACCATTCAGCTGTTTAACTAAGCTGCTGCACCGTTCAGCTGTTTGAAATTCTGTCTTCTCAGGCCTTCTATTAATAAATGCATAATTGATTAGGGGAAGCATACGTGCCTGAACACACTTCCTACTGACACAAACACACACACACACACGCTCAGACACCTACATACTCACATGAGCACACACACATAGACCCTGCTCCTGTCCTCCTACAGTACTCTCCCCTCTTTGTCTTTGTGTTACCATGTTCCATCTCTTGTCCTTGCAAAATTCTTACTTTCGGATTCTTCTCCCTCTAAGTTTGTTTCTTTCTTCATTACCTGTCTCTCTCTGGCTCATTGTCTCCCTGCCTCTTTCTGTCTCCCTGCTCTGACCCCCCTGACCCCCACCCCACCTATCTCTTTTTGTCTCACTCTGTCGTCTGCCCTCAGGTAGAGTATAATTCCTATTTTCCCAGAGGAGTCATGAATGGACGACCTCTACTCAAATGCTTATCAATAACCTTTGAGTGCTTGTTCTCTTTGACTTCTGAGCAGCACACCCGTCGGGCACGCACTCACAAACAGACACACACACACACACGAGGGTCTCTATCTTAGTATGGACGCTTTGCGCTGGTGAAGTGGTATTTTCCTGTGGCGCAGTGGGATTTTTTTCCCCACCTGCATCTATTCAATATTTTGGTGATTCTCTGAGCGCTGCAGTGGGAAGAGGAGAGGCACAGTAGTGGCACTTTCACAGGTAATCCAGCAGCACCATGTAGTTTTGGTGGCAGTGCACTCTTATAACTCTCTTCAAAACTAGGCAAACCTCTATTATTCATGTTCTACTACCAGTAGTCACATCACATTACACTGAAAAAATAATTAAAGGATAAGGCTGGCTTTAGTTTTGTTGTTTTAAACAAATCTCATGAAAAGACTAAAATCAACAATGTGTTATGTCTAAGTCTGTTTCTCAATACTTAAATACTTCACTGTCCTGTTTGTGGCTCTCGACCTGAAGCCCCTACTGAAGACTGAAATCTTTAAAAAGGGGTCACAAATATATGGTTACATTTATTTTGAAAAAATGCAGTTTCCTAAACCAGCTGGGCACTTTAGCTTTTAGCAAATGTTACTCAAACAGGAGAAAATAGTGCATATGTTGGGGACTATTTTCAACTGCGGATTTGGTGTGTGAGTGAGTATTTCCTGCAGCAGAATGGTGTATGTGGGATTTACTTAAAACAAACTGCAGTGCCAATGTTAATCGTAATGAAGAAACATGTCAGTTAGTGCAATGGGTTGGTGCACTGATGTGTTTTAGTAGTTTTTGGACAACAGAAGAGGTTCGTGCCAGAGACAAACTTGCTATAATAGGCACTAGTTACACAAGCAATACTTGGTAGTAGTATCAATTCATTGCTGGGTTTGTCGATAATAAAAAGAATAAAATTTAAAAAATGTAGAATATCACCAGACTTAATTCTTCAAAGAAACGATGCTAAGGAGGTAAAGGTTAACTGATTTTACGAACCTGTGTTGCCTCACCTGTGGTTAGCTTGTTGATCACTGTGGTTCTAAATAGGATTACAGTGCAGAACAGTGCATCATTACTCACAGAAAACTTGTTCCTCTGAGGACTTTCAGTATCTCCAGAAACATGACTCAAACTACGAATTTAACATTACCTGCCTATAGCAGCATTTGGGCTGTCGTGTATTTGAACTTGCAACTCTCCAGCTCCCATAGAAGAATATTAGTTCCCTCTCAGGAGGAGCTAGTCTGGAGTCTCTTCTCCATTACCTAACTGTCTGTATAACACTGTGGGGAGAGCATTGCTTTTAAAGGGGATAAGAGATACCCTTGTGATTGGTCATGATTGTAACCAACCCCAAATGTACTGATAATGTATGATAATGGGTTCTTAATCCAAATCTGATTCTGATTGGGCACCAGGTGCGCTGTGCACCTCCACCTGCGGTCCAAATATAAGTGCACACTGCACACTTAACATACTGTTTGCACCCTGCACCTTGATTGACAAAATTAGCAACCTTATTCACCCATAAGTGAATAAGATAAACAAGAAAAGCTTATATAAAGATGACGTGGAAAATCTTAAACATAGTTTGTTTGTTGCAATTTGCTAGCTCGCCCTTGTTTCATTGATTAGGAATAACGTACTTACTGTGCCTTACAATGTATACGCCTGACATGACTATTGACTGCTATGCCAAAATCCTCAGCTGTATTTCTGGTTCATAATTCGGAAGAAGTTATTACAGATCAAGAATGATCTGTAACTGGATAGACAAAAATTTCTTTTAAAAAATTAATTAAAGCTTCTGTCCTTCGTAGGCCTGAACAAATCTGTTTACAATTTCACTTACTTAAGGTCACATCAAGCCATTTGAAATGCTACACAACAAAAGTTTGTTATGATTTTATTCAGCCAGATCAAAGAGATGCTGAATTTTGGTATTCTCCTCTTGCAATGTCTCTTTGTCTGATGAGAAATTTATCTCCTCTTCCTACTCATCCCTTATTGATCTTCCTTTATCTTCACCCTCTGTCCTCCCCCACCTCCCCTTCCACTCCAGATGAGCCAGGCCAATTGAAGATCTACCTTCCTAAGAAGCTGCTAGAGTGTCTACCCAAATGTTCCTCTCTGCCCAAGGAGCGCCATCGCTGGAACACCAACGAGGTGAGAATGAAACACACTCAAAAGAGAAATATCTGTGACACTGAGATTTAGTCAGTGTTTTTTACTCTTGACATATCTCTAGCTCTTGTCACATTGAGAGATGAAGAGGAGGTAAACAAACACAATGGCAGCTTTTCATTATGGTACTCTAAAACTGTGACACTAAGAAATAAAAAAAACAACCTGAGCTCCCAGCCAAAATCCCACTGACTACATTCCATTTGGCATGTTGCTGTCTGTCTCGCTTTGTTATCCAAAAAACTCTGGGTTAAGGCTTATGGATCAGGGGCTCCTGGGTCTAAAACTATAGGACTCAAAGGCTAAGAAAACAAGAAATGAGGCTACAGATTGAACGTTTCCACTGCCGGGTGTTACTGGGTTCAAAAAACCTATGGTCAATAGGATAGAGATTGTTATCTGAACCTAACATTGTTGCTATGCAACCACAGAAGGCTGTTAAATGTTTGGCACATTTCTGCACATCGTTGCTTTTTTCTGCCCTGTGTTATGTGTTAAAATTATGCTCTACTTAACGGTGTGTAATGTTGTCCTCCAAAGCAACAGGAAAAAATGAAAAATCTGTCTGTGAGACATAAACAACAAAAACAGTGACAATACACACAGAGGATTTGATCATAAATGTGAGTTTAGTTTAAGCAACTTAAGTTTTTTTTTCACTACTCAATGTTAACCATATTTTAGAACTTTTAGTATGCTCTAATTGTTGAAGTTTTCACACAAACACACGGCTATCACTCATTAATATAGGGCTGAGTTTACCCTGCTCTGGGCCCAAATTAGCATCATATTTGCAGCATGAACAATAGATAACTAAAGTTCTGCTAGTGGCTAAGTGATACAATGTAAAATGGGGCCAAATTAGGATGGGACAACTCTTTACTCAGGGCCAAAGATAACCCTGAGCTACACATTTGGGGTGTGAAAAGCTTTACAGAGTTGCATGTTGTTTCAGACTTAAGCTGTTAGCTTAGGGAAGTGTTTGATAGGTGGAAATGGATGCAGGCATTTATCGTCAATAGCTCCTTGTTTATGCATTGCACAGCTCTTCACTGGTGGTTTACTCCATCCATTGTGATGCGGTTGGCCTCTGCGAGGACATTTTCTCCATGTGCAGGCTGTGTACTCCATTATAGATGTGTGTTTGTGTGTTTGTGTTATTGATTACCAAGTCTAGCATTATTATGCAATGCAAAGCTGATTTGGCCTGTGGTTTTTCTCTCAGGAAAGTCATTACATTTTTCATGCAATCCATCTCAATGAAGGTCATACTGGGAGTTAAGCACGGCGCCTACTGAACAGTGTGCCCACATGAATAGAGTGTGTGTGTGTGTGTGTGTGTGTGTGTGTGTGTGTGTGTGTGTGTGTGTGTGTGTGTGTGTGTGTGTGTGGTTCAGAACAACGTGACCGCTGTCGGTTAGGGACTTCCACTTTCATCAGCCTAACCATGAGCAATTGCGCACAAGGTGAAGGGACTAGACCAGAGCACCTTGTTGCTGCCCCATCTCCTGCCCTTTCTCCCTCTTTTTCTCCATAAGTCTCCTTTTCATGTTACCATCTAGGCCTCTCCATCTTCATCTTTCATTTCCTCTCCTCCCCCTCTCTGTTTCTCTCTCCATGGCTCTCTGTCTCTGATGAGGAAGGTGCAGGCTTAGTTCAGGGGGAGGTTGGGTGTCCCTCAGCGGATTCCTTCAAAGCTCCTCTTCCACCCAGGCATAAAGTTTCCTGCATACTTAAAGACTCCATTGTGTCTGCTGCTCCTCTTGCTAGGTGCTTTCACAGGGGGTTGCTCGCTGTGCGTGTAGAGCATGTATGTATTTGTGTCTGTTAGGCATATACAAAACTCCAGATGATTGTGGTTGATTATTTTGTAGCTGCTGCAACAAAAATATTGATTTTCTACGTTTGTTGATTTTTATCTGTCTGTATTGCAGACATTGCGAGAAGTATAGCAGTTTTCATCAGCAGCATAGTGAAAATTGAAATCATCATTGGTCATCAAATGTTATACACATGTAGGATTTTATAAATTGTCCACCATAGATTGTAGTGTAAAACAATTTTATGTGGGATTTCCAAACCACTAGCTGTCAGTTGTCAAACTTGAATCAATTTATTTATTCAACCACATCTGCTCAATGTGTGTGGGTGTATGTGTGTGTGTGTTAGCTTAAGTTATAATACAGTTCTGGTCTAGATATTGCTCATGAAGTGTGGTGATGTGTTATCGACAAATGGTGTGTTGAAAACGCCCAGTAATTATTCGGTGTGTAGACACGTGTATGTGTGTGTGTGTGTCTGTGTGTGTCTGTGTGTGTGTCTGTGTGTGTGTCTGTGTTTGGGTCTGCATGTATGCTTTTGTGGGTTTCCATAGAATTCTTCATTTTCATATGCTTATGCACAACGAAATCCAAAATTGGTTTTGTGTTTCCTCATCCTCACTGTTTGGATGTTGGGTTTCTGCATTCTGTCGATACATGTCAGCATTTAGAGTTAGGATTATCCTTTGTGTGTGTGTGTGTGTGTGTGTGTGTGTGTGTGTGTGTGTGTGTGTGTGTGTGTGTGTGTGTGTGTGTGTGTGTGTGTGTGTGTGTGTGTGTGTGTGTGTGTGTGTGTGTGTGTGAATAGGAAGAGGAGAGTGCGATAAAGAGATTACCTTTCTGTGTTTGGATGCCTCTGATTAAGTCAGCCCCAATCTTTACAAGTCTTCATCTGATATGTCCTTATTCTCACCTTTTTCTTGGCACGTGTAAGTCTGTGCAAGTGTGTGTTGGTATCTGTGTGTGTGTGTGTGCGTGCATGTGCGTTTGTTTTCTTGCACATGTGCGTGATTGCATATGATCCTCTGATCTCTGTTTTGTCACACATGGTTCTCCCCGACACCTTGGCCTCCCACAAGCACTGAGCTGTGACTCCATACATTTTTACCCCATCCACTCCTCCTCCTTTGCTCCTCCTCTCTCCTTTCCTTTCTACCTTCCCTTCCTTCTCTTCCTCCCTCTCTCTCTCTTTTGTGTACCCACTGATGTGTGAAATTATTCTGGGATGGAGGGATGGATTCCTCCCTGAAGGGCTGAGCGGAGGCGTGAGCCTTTTGTTCAATAATAGATTGGGGGTGTATGTGTATCTGTCCATGGTAATGGACTATAGACTAGTTTTAGATAACAAACCACACTAAGGTAGACAGACTGATGGTAGAGTCTGTTTTATCCATTCATCGGGAATGACTTGTTTGCTTTCAGAGAATTCTTTGGAGCACTGAAATAAGGAGGCTATCAAACTTTTTTAAATCTAGTCAAAGATGAACTTTAGAATCTGGTCCTGGGATTCAAGCTCATGAAGAGATATGATTACTCTTGTGGGGACCCTTGACATCCTGACTCATATTTTAAGAGGCCACTCTGAGTTGAATAACACATAAAATTCCTTTTTGAAAGATTAAATTCAAACTATGAAATGGGCCTGCATGTGCTATCTGAATGTGCACGTTATAGCATGATCTAATGTGGATTTTAAAGGCTTCTACTTCAGAGCAGCCCCCCACTATGACTCAAATGAGGCAATTGTCAAATGGTTTGGTAAGGCTTCAGTACATCACACAGACGACAGCCGTCTGTGCCACAGTGCTTCTGCATGTGAGTCTGCTCTATATGTCGCTCAACTGTGTAGGTTCCATAAGCAAGTGTGAGGAAAAGGCATCACTTTGGCATCAATGATATGAAAAGATGTGACATGAAGCATGCAGTGTTTTATTGTAGTGCTCCGTTCTCATCACATAGAGATATATTTGTAGCTGTATGGTGTGAAGGCAGCTCATTGACAGTTCATACACGATCATGTCTGGCTGTGCTGCTGCATGACACTAACATGATTACATGAATGAGAAGCAGATCAAAAAGCATATACATTTTAAACCACTGCCTCCTTTGTGTGTGTCTCTGTGTGTGCGTGTGCGTGTGTGTGCGTGTGCGTGTGTGTGTGTGTGTCTGTGTGTGTGCGTGTGTGCATCACGGGTAGGTGTTGCCATGGTAACAGATTGGGTGTGTGCGTGTGTGTGCGTATTCCTGCTAATGTAATGATCAATGTGGCATGTGTGACACAAACACCGTTTATGATTGTGCAGTACATCAAAGGTGATAAGAAGGACATGACATCGTCAGTATGTCTGCTCGCGATGCCAAACATGTACAACAGATCCAAAAAAAAAAACCAATTGGTGAAGGGCAAAAGCTCAAAATCTCAGGGTAAAAATTAATATCAGAAATTCACTCACACTCACCTGTGCAGCGTGCTGTGGCATCTCAGCTTTTGTGAGCTCCACTTTCTAGCCCAAACAGCTCTGTGTGTGTGAATGTTTAATTTACTATTCATGTCATTATTGTTGTTTGTGAACCATTAAATAGATACACTGAATTAAATATTCATGCAATGTACTCCTACATTTCTTTGTGATTTTTCCCATTTTTTCGCTGCAGGTAAAACATGAACAGGAGGAGTGTGAGGAAAGGAAGTTACACAGGAGGGTTGACGTTAAATGTCAGTTACCAGACTACATAAAAAAATACTATAGATCCATTATGAAACCCAGAGCAATAAAGTTAGCACACAGCAAGTTGCAGGCATCTATGTTCCATTTATACTGTGGTGAAGGGTGCCCTTGATTTATGACTTTGAAGTGTGAATTGCTAATGTCCAGCTCACACTGGCTGAGGCTGACACTCCTCATTTTGTCGGCTGTAAGACAAAAGTAACGTGTCTTTGGAAACTTACCAGAAGTTTCATTTTTAAATGAAACTGGTGTGCCGTGCGAAAGAGACTTATCTGTGTCAGTGTGTGCATGTGAGTGTCCCAGAGCCTGCCTATGGCTGTAACCTCTGCAGTTGACATTGAGCTCTGTGCTGTTGCCGTTTACCAGAGTAAAGCATGGTTTAATGAGGGGGCAAAGAAGCCAACGCACACACTCACGCACATGCACACATGCATGCATATATGTATATACACACACAGATATGCACACACACAATACCAGAGGGGTGTTGCACAGCTCCTTGTGTTTGGTTCCTATTCTTTTATTTTTAATCATTCCTCTGTCTTTTGGGTTGAGAAATATTTTATGTTTGGAGAGCGCCAAGTTATAATCACTAATTAGTCCTCCAGGCTCTCTCTCTCCCTCCTTCTCTCTTTTTCTCCTCCTCTTTGTCTATCTCCATCTCTCTCTGAGCCAAGCATAGCCCAATTAACGCCCAACGTCATTTTTGTGTCTGTTGTGACTTCCATATCCGCTCGAACTCCAGACATCCATACTGTCCTGCTGACCGAACTGGCAATATTAACCAAATGTGCAGCAATTCAAAGAATTAATTAGATTCATTCTATTCATACATTTAATTTCCTTGTTGATACAAGTAATTATGCAGCAAGTTTTTCATTTGCAAATGGGAAGATGCCGCATAGATTGTCTGGATCAGGATTTCAGTGTGTTTCAGTCATGCAGATATTTCAGCACAAACAAATTCACAAGGGGCTGGGATTAACCAGGTTTTACAAGTCTAGTCAGGGAAAGCCAGGTGTCTGAGGTAGGAGTTAGTGTTTTCTCTCCACTCCTCCTACCCAACTGGAAGCCCCGCATTTTCCTCCTGTTCTATTTTTTCCATGTCACACAGACCCACTATTTATCTTGCCCACTATAATTTGACACAAAATATTGTTAACTGGAGACACAGAAATATATTAAACAGTGGGAACGTGTGACTGTGAGTGTGGGGGTGTTGTGTATGTGCTTTAGCTCGTTTGTGTGTTCCCTTCATGTGTATGTCTTTGAGTGTATCTTTTGCGTTTTAACTTCCTGTTAGATTCCAAGCCCAACCAAAAAGAAATGAATGGCCAGCAGTGTCTTCTCTAATAAGGAGCCAGGCTTTGCCGTGGAGACCCCGCTATTTGTGTCCTTAAATATCTCCACATAGAACCTCGTTACATCTGAGTCTTCTATAAATTAGATTTGATTCATTGGAGACAAATAAAGCAATAAAATGTGTGATTGGGTGTGGTGGTCTTTGTACTCATGTTTTGAGAACTTGTACTGTATGTGTAGAGCTTTGTCTAGATAACTTTGTAATTTTATTTAACTATGACATACTGTAATGCTATTGATTTGGACGCGGCTTGTCTTAAGTGTCTTTGTGTTTTTGACTTAATAAAGTCTGGAGTTTAGAGGTTTGTAGGGGAATATGCCTTGTTCAGGATTCCTGAAGTCAAAACATATTTCATACTCTCTGCTCATGTTTTACAAAGGTAGGTTTCAGACAAACATCTTTTATTTTTCATACTGCGCTTGCAGTTTCAGCTTGTCATGTTGGACTTTATGCAGATAATGGCACACAAGTCCAACAATACTTAAAATTAAAAAGTAATATCAAAATATCTGTAAATCCTGCTGACAAATATTTGTACAATTTTTTTATTCCAAGTTTGGGTATATATTTGTCTGATCTGCAAGTCACATGTAGCGCTATCCGGATGCCCTGACACTTTTTTACTAATGCACATTTGCTGATGCTGACTCTGTGGCAGTCTCCCCACGCACCATTATTTGGCAATACTTGACTGTGCATTCATATGATAACTATGCACTGAGCATATCTGTGGACACCTGAGACTGCATGAGTTCTACATGAGTCATTTGAGAGGTTTTTACAGATGATTGATACTGCTTCAGTGTTGTGTAATGATAATGGAGTTGTCCACCAGCAATAGTGGATTGGAGCTTCGGCTCTAGTGAGGAAATAAAGGATAGATAGATCTGAAACTGTAACCTACCTTCTATTCAAACTGTCCGAGAGCATTTTCTTTAAGCCACGTTTTGCGCATGTACTTAAAATCTCTCCATCTACTCTTCCGAGCGTTTCTGAAAATATATCAGACAGACAATTGCACTATACTGATCAGTAACTTCTGAACTGCAGCCTAGCCCTCAAATTCTTGTACTCAACATGGATTCAATTTGCATTTCACTGGTTTCATTTCTGCATTAATAGTGTTATTTTACCTATTTTACATTTTGTTCATTTTTTTTTAGCTGTTGCTGGCATAATATTGTTTCAGTCTCTACACAGTTTTCACATCCTACATATTTAGACAGATGATGGTTATGGTTCCGTATTTCTAGTACAACATAATATTAATATCCTGGAAGTTAGATAAACCACAACTTGCACAAATATTTAGGATGTTCTCCAGTGACTACACACTTGTGTTTTCCAAGTTGCCTCTATAAATTTTCCACACAGGATCATTAACTGCCTACATCATAGCTAATCCAGACAGTTAAGACATGAAAACGTTTTTAAGACACAAATATGAAGTTGTCAGTAAAAATGTGAATACCCAAGTATTTAATACTGAAACAGTCAAACTTCACATACTTATTTGCAAAGGGGTTGTAAAATGTATCAGACCACTTTTGTTTGTGCTCTGTAAAGTTGCTGTGAGGTCCAATTGTCAGTTTTGTTGATGTGATGTTGCCTTATAAGCTTCAACCCACTAATGGCCACTTGCAAACTGTATTCTCTATTTTTAATTAAATCTGGTAAGATTATGCGGTCATTAAATTGCATTTTCAGTGTAAAATCAATGTGCAAAAATACAGCATGGTGATAAAAAATGTCAACTTGCTGTGGTTTCAGAACACTTACATTTCTTTTGCTCATTATCAATTAGGCCACTGCTTATTTGATTTGATAAGAGAGATGTATATGTGGGGGATAGTAAATATGTATATTTAGTAGTAAATGTGAGTTATCAACCACAGAGTCTGTTAAAGTTGAACGTTCACTGGTAGCATTTCTCAAGGTAAATCTCTTAATGTCTGTGTTTTCCTGTTAATGAGTTGAGAAGTCATATTATTGTGGAGCTCTCCTGCCGTGTTTACTGCACAGTGTTAATCAACACGTTTTTGGCCTCATGGAGTTTTGTTTCGGTAAACTCTTTAAAGACACAATTAAGGACTTTAATTTAGAAGCAAACGTGTGTATCCACGTTTTTATACACGAATTTAAGTGCATTTGAGGTTTCTCGAAAATAAAAAATAAGAATTTGTTGGTCATAGGACTTACACGGATAACTAAAAGTATCTTTCATCTGCTTTTCAAATATTAAGAGGCACGTGCCAAAAAAAGACCTCAACTGTGTCACATCCTCATACAATAATTACACTATGATGCAGGTATCGCATCGTCTGCCATAGCATGTATGGAGCTTTACCTTTTGGCTCTTTTTCTGATTTTATAATGATTTCATAATACCAATTGGCTCTCCAGTGTCTCACAGATCTCAGTTTATTATAGGAGCTGAGCCAAAGGGGTAAACTGTCTGCCAACTACATCATATCCACAACAAAACATTGTGAGAGAAATGTGAATCTCATGGTGCTGTGACTAACATTTTCCACTAATATTACCCTGGATATGTACACATTCACAAGATTTACCCTGGGAGATGTATACATTTACTGGTAAATATAATGTTTCACATATTTACTGTAATAGACATAGGGTGAGATACTCCATGCAGTGCGTGTTTTGCACATTCAGTCTGGATTATGATATCCGAACAATTCCACTTAGGAGACCACAGTATGTGTCCATTGTTTTCTCCTCTCAGACTGCAGTTCTGTTTCTCTGTCTCTCCCTCTCGCTGTTCTCCTCTTCCTCCCTCTCCCTCCTGCTGATGTATGGAATGTCTACTCTCATATGCAGTGTGTTTGTAAAAGTCACAATAATCAAATTTCACTGATTCCTGTGGGATTAAACAAGGTGGCATTCATGTGTGTGTGCGAGTGTATGCATGTGTGAGTATGTCCTGTCTCTCTGCACATACAATATTAGCTGTGTACTAAATTGTGCATTGTAATGCAGCTGTGTCATTAGTCTAAGACCAGCTCCGCTGTAATATATCATCCATCATCTTGTACTCTAAGGAGGCAGCTATATAAGAGATGCTGATGCCGCATTTGCATACTCACAGTGCATATATTTAATTGTTTGAATGTACACTGTAAAGCAGTGGGTGGGTGGGAGAGATGATAAACACCTAATATGGAAGGGAGAGCATCTTCCTTGTCTCACTAGCATCTTGGCCAAGTGACAGAGATTGAGCATCGTGTTCAATCATTCCTTTGGGTGTTTGACAGTGAAAGTTCTTGCTAACAGTATCACAGTCCTCTTCGAAGTTCCTCTTTAATACTTGGAGCCAAATCACTCTGTCCCAAATATTACATTATTATCTGGTAGAAATGTTAGCTCACTTGTCCAGCAAACAGGAAGAACATGGCAAACAGCAAGATTTCCCAGCCCAAAAACAAGTATTAGCTAGGGTTAAGCCTAACTGCATAATTACCTCTTGTTGGCAGCATATACGTACTGGCAGTATGTTCGATTACATAGCGTTCCATCCAGCAAGTCTTAACATTGTCCAACACACAACATCAGCATCACTTTCTCTGTGATACTCTAAGCTTCAGTCTCTGTCTGCTCTAAGGTGTCATTTCATGATAACTAGAAAGTCACAGTCCATAACAGTTCATATGAGGTGGAAAGTTACCAGGACAACCCAGCAGGCGATGACTGACGTCTGTCTCCCCCTCAATCTCTAAAAGTGCATGAAATTAGAGCAGTTATTAAATGGCTTTGCCGGAACTATATGCATTTAATGAATGGAAAAAAGAATCAGATTTAAGCAAACAAATGTCTCCCACAGGTTGTGATAGTTTCCGTAGGCAACAAATGGATATGGCTGCTGTTAAGTCTAAACTGTAAAAATGCTGGTTATACTTCTCATCTCCCCCTGTTATTTATTTATATACAGTACGCGTATCTTACGTTATTTAGATGTTTAAATATAGCTAATGTACTTTGGCACCCACTACATGAGTCACACTACTTGAAGAGAGGGTGATGAGACTGGGCTCTACCTTGTACAGTGTATCATCACTGTAAATATACTGTGAAGAGGAGCCCCTTTGGATCTATTGATACACTATACTATATACTTATGAACTATTAATGGCACAGCATATATTCATCAGATACTATCATTTACAGCATCTCACTGTAATGTATTTTCTTATATATGGATGAATACAGTCTGCCCTTCATGAAGTGGTTTCAGCCAAGTGAAAGTCACAAAGAAATTTCAAGATGGATTGGTCTACTTAAAGCTGAATTCAAAATGAAACAAATCCATACTTTTTACCACAAGATGCAATAAAGAAGTTCCAGACACCGCCCGAATTCTGCTGACTCCTGATTTGTGGTTATAACTCCGTTCAAGTCAGGAGGAAACCAAGTAAACCCTTTCTGAGATTTCAAA